>NW_008353604.1:413101-443017 GCF_000622305.1 Nannospalax galili | reverse complement strand
AAATAAAAAAAGAAAGTGCAAACCCAAGTAAAGAAAATCAGAGCTGAAAGGGGAAACATTACAATAGGCAACGAAGTAATCTAAACATTGTAAAGGAATACGTCACAAATCTATAGCCCATTACATTAGAAAATCTAAAAGAAATGGATGAATTTCTAGAAACAACTAAACCACCAAAGTTGAATCAAGAGGAGACCAACAACTCAAACAGATCAATAACAAATACAGTAATAAAGAGTCTTCTAACAACACCACCAAAAACCCCAGGTTCAGATGGATTCAGAGCAGAATTCTACTAGACCTTTAAAGAAGAACTACAACTAATACTGCTTAAAATTCCAAAAGATCTATTCGGGGCAGAGCTGCCAAAATTCTGTGAAGCCAGTATTTCACTAATGGCAAAACCAGGCAAAGACACAGAAAAGAGGAAAACTACAGGCCAATATCCTTAATGAACACAGATGGAAAATTCTCAACAAAATACTAGCAAATCACCTGTGTACATGCATCCAACAGATCATCCACCAGGGTCATGTTGGCTTTATTCCAGAAATGCAGGGATGATTTAATATACATAAGTCAATAAATGTACTAAATCATAAAAATTGACCTAAAAAATCACTTATTTTTCTCAATAGATGCAGAAAATCCCTTGAAAAATTTCACCATGGATGCATAAAATCCTAGAGAGAATTAAACTGAGGGGGTGCACAACTGCAGCTCTCTACGTATGCAGAAGATTCATATTGGAGCTGTGTTTATCACCTTGCACAAAAATCAACTCCAAAACGGAGAAAGACTTCAAAGTGAAACCGAAACCTAAAACTGTTAGAAGAAAACAGTCAGTGCCCTTCAAGATCTAGATGCAGGAAAGGACTTTTTATTTTTATTTATTTTATTTTTATTTAATTTTGGGTCATATATAAAATTGTATATGATTTTTCCTCCTTTTTTATTTATTCAAGAATGCCATACAATTTATTTTGATTATATTCAGACCTAATCTCTGTCTCCACTCTCACCTACCACCCCCCATCGTCTCCACCCCTAACTCCAAATCTTCTAGTTACAAATGAAAAATCCCATCCACCTACATAACACATTTGAGCTGGGTGTCAGGGAACTGATATCTCAGTAGAGTGGCAGTGATCTATAACTGTCAAACACAGATGTGCTAAAGTACAGGTCCAATCCCTTTCGTTTGTAAATGGTTTTGGATTAGAATATGCCCAGGTATCTAGAGATGGCATTTGAACACTTATTTTCTGTTTCTCTTAGGAATATCATGTAGGGATTTCTTTTTTTTTCTCAGTAATCACAAATGCCTGGGTTCTCATCAAAGGGATTGCCTTGAATATAGGCTATTGTCATTGCCCTTGGTTGCCTCCCAGAACTTGAAGGTAAGACCCTATTGCTGAAGACCATACATTTCAGACCCAGGACTTGGAAACATTCAGCTGGTATTGGCCTGGAAGCCTTCTCCCCTGAAGGAAAACTCTCAGTACTAGAAGGTGCTGTGTAAGCTGTCAGTGGAAAAAAAGCAATTAATAGTTCTGTCCAGCTATAAGGCCTGTGAAACAAAATAATGTCTAGCCCAGCAAAATGACCCCAGTGGTATAATAGTGGTACTTATATCTGGGGGTTAACCAACAGTGTCTAATTGGACTTAAATCCCACTCAATAGGAGAGACCTCATGCCTGGCACCATAAACCTAGCCAACTACCTGTGACTAGAGATGTCGTAGACCCTAGAGGAAAACCTACTACTGCCCTTTTCCTACATTAATGTAGCTTCTAAATGTATTCTAAATACTTATCTTTATACCAAGAGACAATAGTTCTCACCCCTCATAAAATGACAGAGGTTCATAGATTCGCAACTGGTGAAAATGCAGCAAATACCTGTCCATGTGGTGCCCAGCCACAATGGGTACATCTTCAACACAATCCTTATGACTAAGTTCAGGGAACATTGTGCAAAAGGGGGGTGGAAAGACTATAACCAGGACCAGGATGCCAGCTTCAAGATGTATTCTAGTCATGACAGGGACACCGCACCCACAAAATCTCAATATATGGTTGAATAAAGAAGACTTGCATAATGACCACCCCAGTCAACAATGCAGTCAATGGCTGTGGAAGGACGGAAAGATCAGTTTTCCTTAGGAACAAGCCTTCCTATAGGTTATTCAATCCGAAGTGATCAGCCATAAACACATGCACATATGAACAAGACTAAATGGACTCAGAAGTTTGCCATATATATGTATATGTATATAAAAATGTGTATTATATCATGTTATAGTGTATATTTATAGAAATATTTTATGAATTCAAAAGGGTATGGAGATGGACCCGGGAGGAGCTGGAAGGGAAGAAAGGAGGTGTGAAAGGTCTCCAGATGCATTATAATTGTTCTGGATGGATTCAGTAGTCAATTTGGCATACCTGGGAAGGGGGACTTCTTGCAACTGGAGAAGTCCCCCTGCAACTGAGGACTTCTTCTATCTGATTGACCTATGGGCATGTCTGTGAGGTGTTTTCTTGATTGTTGAGTGGTTTGGGAGGCTACCTCTCACTGGGAGGTGCCACCCCTGAGCAGGTGGACCTGGATTTTATTAGAAAGCAGGCTGAGCACAGACCAGAGGAGCAAGTCAGTGAGCAGCGTGCCTCCATGGTCACTGCTTCAGGTCCTGCCTCCAGGTTCCTGCTTTTAGCTTCCCTTGATGATGGACTAAAAGTGAGCTAAATAAAAGTTTTCATTGGCGAGTTGCTTTTGATCAGAGCATCTTATCAAGCAATCTAAAGTAACTGGAGCAGTAATCATGTATAAATTCTCAAAAAAAGTATTTATAAAGACTCTTTCAGGGGCTGGAGAGATGGCTCAGTGGTTAAGAGCACTGGGTACTCTTGAAGATGACTCAGGTTTGATTTCCAGGACCTACATGGGAGTTAACAACTGTTCATAACACCAGTTCCAGGGAAGCTCATGTCATCTTCTGACCTCCTTGGGCATTGGTAAATACATGCGTGCACTTACATACATGCAGGCAACACATTCATACACACAGAATAAAAAAAATCAGTAAATATATTAAAAATATGTTCATGCAAAAGCACAACTTTCACCTCAAAGGGGACAAAGATCATTTATTCCTGAGCCAAATAGAAGTGACCATGGCCCGGGGAACACAGGTTCAGGTGACCCCAAATTCCATGCTCCAACGTGGAAGCAGCTTCATGAAGTTTTTATAGTAACAGAACAAAGAAAAGTCATAAATCAAGACACATTTCAAATACATTGGTGGAAACACTCAGACAGTTCACAGTAAAGCAGGGGATTCCACTATCATCTCAGATGCTATCTGATGATATTCTTAGCTTTTTGGTTGATGAAACCTGGTGGTTTGTTAATACATACCTTACAAAAAGGTGTTTTATCTGCTATTCATGGAATATTAGGTAGGAAACAGAAGTGGGCAAGGAAATGGCTATTTAGGGGCTAAAGATAGCCTGAGATAAATGACAATTAGGCTGCAGACCTGCAACATTCCGGACTCTCCACAGTCTCTGGAGTTCTAATCGGTTAAATCAGTCTTGCAGAAGAAAGACCTGTTTGAAGATGCAGGTTTTTCTGGGAACTTTCATTTACAAATATTCAACCTGATATGTAGAGAATCCTGGGGGATGTGAAAAGAGCTACAGGAGTGTGGAATTGTGTCAAGTTGGGTGTCCAGAGGAGAAACATATATGCTAACTCTTCAACATATTACACAGCTACACCAGACACCAAAGATGGCATTGCAATTTAAATACAGCTTAATTTATTGTTCTTTAAGACACGACATTAAAAGCATGGCATGTACATTATATACTAACATGAACATAATTGGATAGATGTGTCCTTGTGGAATATCTTTATGCATAGAGATATGCTATAACAATATAAAACGTATTAACACTGACTCTCTCCATTTACTACTCTTGTGGTTGTCTTTTCTCTTCCTAACTCTATCCTTGCATCTCTTCCAGGACTACTCTTATTTTTAAAACATTTTTATAATGAACATCTATATGCTTTAGAATAAGAATACGCTCAGATTTTTTTCTCAAGGAGGTAGAGTTTGAGGGTAATAGCTCATAGCTAGGAGGTTCAAGGTCAAAGGAGGATGTGTTTGCAAGACAGAAATGTCTTCATGTTTATAACAGGAAGGAAGGGACCACTAGAGAAGGAAGCCTGGAGATATGAAAGAAGGGGGCAATGTTTGGGCAAGGTCTCCAAGGAGAGGAAAGGTGACGGTCTACAAGCAAGGGTAAAATTGGAAGGATTGCTGTGATCCTAAAAAGATACATATCTTTAGGAAGAAAGAAGTTTGAGCATGTACAAATATTTACAAAAGAGTAGCAACTGGCTTTAGAGAGGATGGGAAAGCAAGGGGAGCTCTCGTCCTCCTGGAGAGGCTGATCTCTGCAGAGGACTTGAGACAGAAGGGCCACCATAGCCACTGAGTAAGTTCGTGGAGAGACTACAGGAGACAGGAAAAGTATTTACACAACATGGAGGGAGGGAAAATCCTTTTCTGATGTACTAAGCTACACATTTCATAATTTTCTCTGGCTCAGGAACTGAGGAAAGGGGCAGAGAAGATTAGGGCTCCAAATTTTCAGGATAAACATAGGAAGAGAAATGAGAGCAAAGGGATTGTGTTTATACCAGTGCCTCATAAGCTCAATAACTGTCAAATAATATATATGAAACCTTTGCAGGGTGAAATGTAAAGCAACAGCTTAAAAGGATTTGTGTCTCTCCTTTCAATCACTGAGGTCATATCCCTCCAGAATCATAGAAGTGTACGTAGTAACTAGGTACCTTTTGTACATGGTCTTCTCTTGATAGCACAAAATCAGATTCTTGCTATTCAAAGCAAAAAGCCATTCTTTCTAGGAATTTCAGACCTTGGAGTGATCTATAAAATTGTTATTACAATGCACAGGCTTCCCGTTGTTCAAAGTATTCTTCCCCTCAGCAGCAGAGGAAATCCTTCAGATCTCCTATGGCCTTCATAATCAGAATGAGAAATGTCTTCCTCTGCGGTAGATGCTCTGTGTCTGCCTCTATGCCTTCCTGTGGCCTGTTGTGATCAGCACCCAGCAGAATCTCTCAGCGATCCTGCCTTACTGACTGGCGTTCCAGTTTTATCTTTGCAGATAGAACAACAAAATCTAGGTGTTGTCTAATTCTTTAGGGGTTTTTTTGTAATACTTCTCTTTTCTTAGTCTTGGAGCCATTCCAAAAACTGGCTCTAGTCAAAAGGGATATTTTCTTCCCAGCATCTTATATCGTTATCAAGGAAAACCAGCTGCAGGCAGGTATCCTGGTGCCTTCAACATGCACGGAGGTGATCCTGATGACAGCAGTGTCTTAAAGATGTGAATGAACCGATGAACCAGGTTCAAACTCAAGATGGATTTTGCTTTATCTCGTCAGCCAAGCCCTGCTGAAGACTGATTCTGAAATTCTGTATTTGCTTTTTATAGCACTAATTATTTAGTCCATTCTTCCCCCAAACTTGCTGATTTTCTATTGCACATCCATACCATCAAACCTCCATAGTCTTCATCAAGGATGGAACAATTCTTTGGCTAGGCTGTCTAAATACTGCTGCTCTCTGGTAAATCCTTGGTGCCAGCTGATCAATCAGACTTGCTATTTCTCCTGAAGGTCACAGGTAGAGCTACTTCAATGAGCCTTTGCTTATGCAGAGCTGCTGTCTGCAGTCTCTCTTTACCAACCCTCCTGTCCCAACACAAGCCCATTCTTCCTGTTTTCTATGATCATCACCTTCTCTGAACAATTTTTTTCTTTGTCCATTTTCATATGCATGAGGTATGTATGCATGTTTGCCTGTGTGGAGGTGCACACATAAGTCTGTTCATGTGCACGTGGAGGTCCGAGGTTAAAGTTGGGAATTGTGTTTGATCAATCTTGTACTAAATTCATTGGGGAAAGGTCTCTTGATCAAACCCAGAGCTTGCTGATATGATGGGTCCAGTTTGCTCTGAGAATCCCTTTTCTCTGCCATCTGAAGCTGGAATTATAGGTGAGCCACTTTGCCCACTAGACATTTCACATAGTTCTAGGGATCTGAACTCTGGTCCTTATGTTTCTGTGTGGCAAGTGCTTTAACAACCACCGAGCCCTCTCTCTGGCCCCTGCTCTAAACAATTTGCTTTTAGGATTCTCTGTCTGTTGGAGCTTCACCATGGTGACAAGGATCTGGTGAAACAGAGATTGAAGAGACATTGATAAGGGTGTAAAATTTCACAGATAGCAACCTCTTATATAACTCAATAACTAGAGTTAATGCACTATGTTCTTGGAAAATTTTGAGAGGACATTAACTGCTCCTACAGCCTAACTGGTATGCATGTGAGGTCATGCAAATGTTATTTGGTCGATTTAGTGTTTACTCACTAGATTTCCCAAACAACTTGTATACGGCAAGAATATGTTATTTTATTTTATTTTTTTGTCAATAATTGGGCTAGGCATGGTGGCGCACGCCTTTAATGCCAGCACTTGGGAGGCAGAGGCAGGCGAATGTTTGTGAGTTCGAGGCAAGCCTGGTCTACATAGTGAGTTCCAGGACAGCTGGGGCTACAAGGAGACCCGTCTCAGAAAAGAAAAAGAAAAAAGAAAAAAAAAGTGAATGAACAGAAACAAAAAACATTCAAAGTTATTAGCCAGTCCATTAAGGAAACACACCCCTCCGGAATATCGCATCTGATGTATCCAATTCTGAAGACCAGACTGAACTTTAATATGCACATTGATCATTCAGGAAAAATATTAAATGTTTAGATTTGATTCAGTGGGTGTAGGATGGATATGGTGATCCTCTGCTTCTAACAAGCTTCTAGGTAATGCTGAGGCTGGCTCTGCACTAACCAGACAGAGAGTAGGAGGATAAGGAGTCACACTGTCATTTATTTGCTGAATAATTGGATGTAACTGGCCCAGCAACAATGAACTGATCCTCATCTAGCAACTACATCTGCTTCTGCTGATGCCTCCTTTGTTTGTCTTCATGTGTGCATACATATGTGTGTGCATGTTTGTGGGGGGCATGTGGAGGCTAAGATTGACATGGGGGGGTCTTCCTCCATCCCTGTCCACCTTACATTTTGAAATAGAACCGCTCACTGTCTTGGAGTTCACTGATTGGCTGGACTGCTGACCAATGAGTTCCAGAGTTTCTTTTGTCTCTGCTTTCCTGGTGTTGTAATTGCAAATGGTCCACCACTGCACTGGGCTTTGGAAACAGCTTCTGGGAATCCATGCTCAGATCCTGATGCTTATACAGCAAGCACTGTACTGACGAACTATTCCCAATCCTGTCAGCTTGTTTTTTTAAAACTTGTTATTGCATGTGTATTTTTGACTTGATTCTTATAATGCCTATAAATTCAACAAAAGCGCACAGCTATCCAATCTCCCTTTGTTCTGCCCACACACCATCCTACACAATTACCATCCAAGAAATGCATGTGGATGAAAGAAAGTTGTGCTGCTAAACACTACATTTTCACAGAAAAAGTGTTTCCTAGGCTTGAGGAGATGATCAGTGTGTTAGTCACTTTTCTGTTGCTGTGATATAAATACTGACCTGAGCAACTTATAGGAAGAAGAGTTTATTTGAGCTACGGTTCCAGGGGAATTACAGTCCGTCATGGCAGGGAGGCATGGTGGCTGGAGGTGGCTGGAACATGAGCAGCAGAAGCTAAGCTCTCACATCATCACGCAGGCGCAGGAAGCAAGAGATTGACTGGAGATCTGGCAAGGCTTAAGAACTCTCTAAGCCCACCACCAGTGACATGCTTCCTCCTGGATAGCCATACCTTCTAAAACTTCCCAAAACAGTGCCATCATCTGGGGACAAAATGTCCAAACACTTGGAGCCTGTGGGGGAAATTTTCATTCAAACTACCACAATCAGTTAGGAAGATAATTCACTATGCAAACATTAAGACTTGAATTCAAAGGTCCAGCACCACATAAAAAGATGGGCATTGTTGTGTACATGTCTATAACCCCAGCACTACTGGGGTAGGGTGCATGGACAGAATGATTATTGGAGCTTGCTAGTTGCAAACTCAGCTTCAGGTTCAGCAACAGACCCTGTCTCAAGGAAATAAGGCAGAAACCCAATACCAGACTCTAGCCTCCACTTTCAGGGGCATGTGTTGGCATATATACAGGCACACACATACTCATGCATATACCATACACGCATATACTACACATACACTCATATGCACATGTATACACAAGAAAATTAAAAAGAAAGCTATTTCTAAGTTGCTGCTGTAACAAACAGAGCAACTGAAAGAAAGAACAATTTGAATTTTGGATATTTGAATTTTAGCATATAGCTCCTGTTCAGAATGACAAGATCTACCTAAAATCCAGTTGTTCAGCATCCCTTGAGGCATTCGCCTGATTGTTCTCTGCTATGTTCATTATCTAACTGACCTCGGTATTATTAACTGCCAGGTGTCCTGTTTCCTTCTGCCCACACCTGACTGCAGGATGCTGAAGTCAAATGCCCTCCTTTTTAAGTTCCCTGTATCACACCGGACCCTGTCTTGAGCACCTGAAATGTATAAAGCCGAGGTTAACGTGAATTTTATGTTGTTCCTTAGGTCAGGAGAATGTAAAACCTGAGCTCCAGGAATGGCATATTTCCTGTTTTTATTGGTCGTAAAGCTTTCCTAGTGGGAACAGGTGGCATAGCAGGACCCAGAAGCAGGATCAAGGTGGCCCATCCCCATCTCTTTCCTAGAGCTAACCTCCCTTCCCATGACGGAACCACTTGAGGGCATCTGCACAGAACACCCACCTCAGCACTGAAACGGACTTTGTATGTAATTCTGTGATTTTTTAGTTAATGTTCACAGTCATGCATCTACCACAATCACACATTTTACAGTATTTTAATCATGATAACAAGAGTTCCAGTCTTCTGTCATAGTTTTCTATCTTCATGAATTTGCATTTTCTGGGTTTTGCATAGAAATCCAGTCATGCTAACATATGCTCTCTGGCAACTGGCTTATGTAACATAGCACAGCATATAACTTGTAACCGGTATGATCACCTGCACAGGATGTTATTTAGCCATTTAACTGGATTCCTTGAAAACATCCTGTTGTGTTTATTATTTAGTTGACAGACATTTGTTGTTTCTACTGTTTTGGCATTTATGAGTGATGCCAGCTCTGAACATACTTATCCACACTTTTTCATGAGGACATGATTTATTTCTCTTGGATAATGTACTCCAAGTGGGAATTCTAAGTTGTATGGTAAATTTATGTGACTGTACTGAGAAACTGTCAAAGCCTTTCCTAAAGAGGCTGAAACCCCTGGCAAGCAGGAGAGTTTCCAGTTCTCCCCACACCCCACCAGTCCAACAATAGTTGCAACTGGAAAACATTGTGTTAAGAGAAATAAGCCACACTCAGAAAGGCAAATATCATGTTTTCTGTTTTCTTTTGTATGTGGAACTTAAATTTAAATGTGTGTGTGTGTGTGTATGTATGTATGTCACAGAATTAGAAAGAGGATTGTAAGAGGGAGGAAGAGACCTGCAATAGGCTCTGTAACATGTTACAGAAAGCAGAAGAGGGGTTGTGGGGTGGAGGGGGGACTGATTGGAGGGGACAGGAAAGGTCATGGGAGAGGACAGCAGGGGAAGTAATGAGTGAGAACCAAGTATTACTTTGCATACTAACCTAAAAAAATTTTTAAAAAGGAAAGTTTTTATGATTAGCTTAGCCCATTATGGGACATTGCCTAAGATTGGGTATGCTGACAGTTCAAACAATTTCTTAAATTCTGTCAGCAAAGATTGAGGTAGAGTTATCTGATAGAGAACAGAAAGGATCTACCTAAATGCCCTAGTTAGTTTGACATGTAGAGTTTTTATTGCTGATCTTTTTTTCTTTTTTAGAAAAAGCATTTCATTACAGCTTTAACATACTCAATAACAATTTCCAGAGAAAAGATACATTTCTTTCAAAAGCGGCTATATTGTAAATTTTTTAGGTTTACAGTTGAATTAATACAGTCATACAATATTGTACTCAGTATAAACCCTATAAGGCATAAAATAAAATGAGGTTTTAACATTTAAAAAATATCTCCATTTCATTTTAAAATATACTGTTTCTTAAAGAAAGACTCATTTCTGCTGATAATACTTAGATATTGGCACATGCATCTCTAATCTGCATGTATCTGATTATTACTAGTCACGGTCGGTTGTACTCGGATCCTTGGCACCTGTGTATGGATATAAAGTTATGGGGTAGATTTCAATGGTAATGTTTATCACCTCTACTAATTAACATGATGTAAATTTTTGTGCTTCCTCCTCCTTATTTTTTAGGGAAAAATCTTCTTTAGAATATAGCTAACAAAAAGTATGTGCAAACCAATATCATTTTTATTGACTTTTGGGATGTGATTATACAAAAATATTGAGGTTAATAAGTAAAATATTTGCAAGTAGTAAAATATATATATGATTATCTAGATAATTTATTAACAATCTAAGATTTATTAGGAGGGTGCTTTTGTCTTGTTTTGTCTTTACGAAAACAAAAAATGACTTTCTAAATCTATACTAGAGGATAATACTCTTCCTCAATTATTTTTATGCATAGTAAAAAAACTTTAAAGTCTATTAAAATTGAAAGAGGCCAACTAATGATCTTTTAAATTTTCTTCTCTGTTCCTTTTATTAATAAGAAAAAATGAACTAAACAAAAAGTTCTCAAAAGGAGAACTGCAAACGACTTTGAAACATTTTTTTTAGTTCAATATTCTTAGCCACCAGGG
The DNA here is from genome assembly GCF_000622305.1 of Nannospalax galili. Lineage (NCBI taxonomy): Eukaryota > Metazoa > Chordata > Mammalia > Rodentia > Spalacidae > Nannospalax > Nannospalax galili. Next base: position 432,114 of record NW_008353604.1, on the reverse strand, counting down.
AAATGCAATTTAAAACTATGTTGAGATTTCATATTACCTCGGTCAAAATAACTAAGGTACAAAATGAAAACAAATGCAAGAGTGTAGGTGGGCAAGGGGGACATATTTACCTTTTTTTTGGTGGGAGTCTCAACTAGTGCAACCATATGGTCATCAGTGTGGGGATTCTTCAAAAATTTGAAATAGACCTACCCTATAATCCTGCTATACCACCCCTGGCATATTCTCCAAGGGCTCTGTGTCCTACCACAGAGATAGTCGTCCATCTTGCTCATGGCTGCTCTGTTCACAATAGCTAGGAATGGAAGGAGCCTGGATGTACATCACATAATAAATGAACAGCACAAATACTGTACCTTTACCCAATGGAATATTACTCAGCTCCAAAGAGAAATTATTTCATGAAATTCACAGGTACATGAATGGAGCTAGAAATAATAATCTGTCTTAGTTATTTTCTATTGCTGTGATAAAAACACTGAACAACAACTTGGGGAAGAAAGGGTTTATTTTATCTTACATCTCTCAGCTCACAGTTCATCACTGAAGGAAGTTAGGGCAGGAGCTCAGGGCTTGAACATTGGGGCAGGAGCTAAAGCACAGACCATGCATGAATGCTGCTTATTGGCTTGCACTCCTGACCTGTGCTCAGCCTGTTTTTCTTTATATATACATATATAATATAGGACTAGCTGCCCAGTGGTTGTACTATACACAGTACCCTCCGATATCACTCAATAATCAACAAAATTCCCCACAGATGTGGCCACAAGCTAGTCCAACAGAGGAAATTCCTCAATTGAGGTTCCCTCTACCCAAGTGTGGCAGTTTGACAACTGAAGCCATCCAGCACATCTTCTGAGTGAGTGACCAGACCCAGAAAGACAAATGCTGTGTAGTCTCTCTTACATGAGGATCTAGCTCTGAATAACTAAGAATAAAGACTTAAAAATATCATACGGAAAATTACTGCTGCACAAGTTTCCTAAACTATATGAATATACACATCTAAAAGAAGTTTAAATGGAGCTACCTGATAATGGGGAGACAGTGGCCCCAAGATGCCATAAGCTATCAGATAAAAAGGTTGCTTCTAGATATGGGTTACTGCTTTTCAACTACCCCACCCCCATGAAAACATTATAAGCTATTACCACTTTCTGATTGGATTTCAAGCCCACCCGATAAGACTGAATTCATGTCCGGTGCTGTTAACTGTTAAAACTTGTGCCTGGCTAGGTCATATGCCCCAGGGGAGAACCAAATACTATGATTCTGCTAAATGGACATGACATGAAACTATTCCCTGAGTTCTTATCTTTATACCCATTGATTAGTGTTTCTCTAAATTCTAATCATAGAAGCTTCATTTTGTGGTAGATACTGATTAACACAGAGATCCATAACTGGTCAGCATGCAGAGACTAAGAGACTGTAGAGTGATCAGTTCTAAATGTAATATCTATGTCATACGCCCTCAATCTAAGACTCAGGTTTCATCATGGACACTACGGCAGAAAGACTGTAAGAGGCACAGGAGTGCACACCTGCAAGGAAACCATGTTTATGGCACATTTCAGAGCCATTGCATACATGAAGTCAACCACCATGGCTACATGGCGTGCATAAGACCAGCCAGAATCCCAGTGTGGACGGGGAGGAGCTCCTGAAGTTCCACCTTTATGTGAGGAGCTATTGACAGTTGATGGCAAATGGGGAGGGAGACTCAATTTTCTTCAGGGATGCAGCATCTGAGAGGCTGTCCATGCTCCAGTGGATGGACCAACACACATACATACAGGCAGCACAATGTTCACTCAATGGATTTAAAAAAGACATGCAATTGGTAAGGAATTGGAGGGGAGGAAGTTGAGTGGAGGATTTTATCTAAACACATTATACACACGTATGAAAACGATGAAAGAAGCAGAGACTGCATGAATAAACATCATGATTACCTACAGTAATCTTGCACTGAATCATGTAGACAATTCTGAGTGTCATTTTTGCTGTTATTATTGTAGATGTTGCTCACATATTTCTTTTTAAATTTTCTGATTTAACTCTAGTTTTATAAAAGCTGATTACTTAAGATTGACTCAAATCATTTTCTCCTCTTCCTTGAATAAGGAGTAGATCATCAACTCTTTTTTTTTTTTTGTAATGGGAGAAACTATAAAAAGTAATCTTCTGGGCGGTAATCAACACCTCCTTAATTGGACTGAAGGCCCACTCAGTAGGAGGCAATCCATGCATGGCACTGTGAACATAGCCAAGTGCACATGGCTGGAGAGTCGTAGACCATAGAGAAGAATCTACTGCTCCCACCTTCCTAAAGCAATGCCATTTCTTATTACATTCTAAATACCTATCCTTATATTCATAGACAAGCATTGCTCTCACCACTCATCAAAAAAGCATATATTTCCAGCAGATAAAGACTATTACAGACCAACAACTGGTCATAATTCAGAGATTAAGTGACTGTGAGGTGCCCAGCCTTAACTGATACTCTACAATGCAACCTCTACAAATACGTTTCAAGAAACATCATGGAAGAGAGGCAGAAAGACTGTAAGAGAGGTACAAGATACCTGCCACTAGATATTCGTTCTAGACATGATAGGGAAGCCATACCCATGAAATCTCCACAGTATGGTAGCCTAACAAGATCTGCATAATGACAAAACCAGTTGACATGCCAGTGTGGATGGGGGAAATTTCATAGTTTCACCACTAGATGAAGAGCTACTGGCAATCAATGGATTCTGAGGGAGGAAGAAACATGCTGCATATTTATTAGTTGATTTGCTTATTATCTGAATCTACTTGTATCCCTTTTGCATTACCTTAGTAGGCCGCACTGTGAAAAAAAAACAAACATTACTTCTCTTCATTTGTCTGCCTACAGACAAAGTAAAAATTTGTTGAGTGAGGGAATGAATACCCATCTCTTTATTTCAGACTCAAAGCCAGAAAACGTGTGCATCTCAAGATTATTAAGCCACATGTTCTAAGGAGTGTAAGTAAATTCTATGCATGTGCCCTATGTTGCAAGCAGTTTCATGGAGTCAGGCAAATGCAAGAGAATGTGGCAACTTACAATTGGCCTTAGGATTTGGCATAAAACTAACATTGTGTTTCCATGTTGAAGGCTTTCCTGTGTGGTCACCGGCTTCTATGTTATCAGCTCATAGAAGTCGGCACCTTTTTCCTTTGACTCACTTCCTATGAGCTACACACTTGATTACGGTAATTAAAGAAAACATCTCCCTCCCTATTTGAAATAAGGTGTGAAATAACAATAAAAAATAACCAAAATGGTGAGAAAATTTCTCCAAGCAAAATCAATTTCCCTTTTAGAAGTACTCACCTATTATGATCTCTATGGAGGCATCTATTTTTAGTTTATTACTTCTGATTAGGAACTCACTCATCTCAGGGAACTAAAATACCAGAATAAGTCACAACAACCACAGTTCTCAATCTTTGCCAGTCAAAACTCATTCAAATGAGCTCAGAACAGCAACTTCCAGGGTAAGTAAGTTTCCTTAGGAAGAAGGCTGATCTCTATCTTCCTTAACGACATAACATATAAATAGATCTCCCAAAGAACTTTATTTCTTTGTGGAACTTGAAAGATATCGAGAATACTGCATCCAGTATTATCATACATTTATGTAAGCTTCAAATATTTCTTTATACACAGAATTACGTGCAATCATTCAATACACATTTTGAGCTTTTTGTTTTGTGGGCAATGCTGTGAGCTATTAAATTTTTATTGCAATGTCATGTATTTTTAGAGTTTTTGAACATAAATCACTGTGTCAAGTCTCAGTGGAGAGTATGATATGTTTTCCTACTTCAAAGGGCACTCAACACAGAAGGTTTGGATCATTAAAGAATGTTATTTAGAGAGGGAGAAAGGCTAGCCATGTTAATATGAAGTGGATGATAAAAATCAGTGACGGCCCAGATGACATGGGACAGAAAATTCAGGAGAAGAGGATTTGGTAGCTAAGTTATCTTGATCGCCATCTGAGTTGTGGGTGGAGAGAAGAGAAGTTTCTTTCACCCTTTAACCCCTGTGGGTCTCACAATGGCATAAGCCATAAACTACTCTCTCTGGAGCGCTTTCTCATCTTGGCTAAAAGCACATCTTGCTTTGGGCATAAAAACGATGCTACTTAACAGTAGACACATGTGTGATGAATCCATTTTATAAGGTTGTATATGGGAGGGCTTAGCTATTCTCCTACTTTGTGGCCTGTCCATAAAGTCTCTCTAAACGGGATACATTGTGGGACTTTCAAGGGACCTGAACTTTAGATTCATTAACATTGACCTTTTACTAGAGATTATTTTTAGAAAGAATGCTATCTTTTGATTTTAGAATAATTTCCTAAAAGTAGACAGGAATTTTGTGACCCCAATCCTTTCCTTTTTCTAATTTCAAACACATTCAAAAATCAATAAAGGCATTGATATACATGATATAAAGAGGATGAGATATTTTAAGAACACGCACTGCTCATTCGAATGAAAATAGTCAAGGCTTTCGAAACTTGTCAAATTATTTACCTTCATTTTTAGATGTTGCAGCTAAAGTAGTGGAATAAACAAATATTCATTTGGAAGATTACAGATGGTGAATAATAATTGCTGCATGTATTAACATGCAATGGAGCTTTGTAATTACAGTTAATGGATTTCCTAATTGCTAAAGGCCTTTGGGAAGGAGTGCAGCATAAAGATGCTGGAAAGCCAAGCATGGTAAATATCTGTTGGATAGAGTTGTAGAAAACACTCATTAAAAGTTTTCTAATTTAGAGAATAAGACAGAAAAGCTCATGGTGTGCAGGCGTTCGAGCCACAAAGCAAAGACACAGCCTTCCACAAGAAGGCAATCGCAGTAATAGTTCAGTTGAACTAATAATAATTAGAACTTATATCAATTAATATAATTTATGAGACAATTATGAATAATGGCATATAAAAAGCATGAGAGAAACTACAACAGTATGTGTTCTATTTTCTCCTATGATGTATGCATGTGTGTGTGCATGCATGTGTGTGCACATGGGTGTGCCAGAGGACAGCTTTAATGTCATTCCTAAAGTACCATCCTCTTTTCCTTCCTTCCTTCCTTCCTCCCTCCCTCCCTCCTTCCCTCCCTCCTTCCTTCCTCCCTCCCAGAGATGGCTCAGCAGTTAAGAGCACTGACTGTCCCCTTCCTTCCCTTCCTTCCTTCCTTCCTTCCTTCCTTCCTTCCTTCCCTCCTTCATTTCTCTCTTTAAATTTATTTATAAGTAGGGTTTCTCACTGGCTTGGAACACACAAAACAGAGTAGGCAGGCTGTCCAGCAAGCCCCAAGGATCAACTTGTTTCTGTTTCCCTAGTCCTGGGATTACAAGCACACACTACTATACCCAGATTTTTTTACAAAGAACTTGGAGATTTAATTCAGGTTTACATGCTTAGGAGGCAAACTTTTTACTAAATGTGCTGTCTTCTTGATCCCTCTGTCTTCAGGTTTGAAATGAAAAGCAAGACAGCTATAGATAGCGCCCTGTGCTTAGATTTGAACCTCTTTAAGGTATACGCTGCTTGTTCAAATAACAACTTGAAACTCAGTTCAAACTCTTTATGACTGGCTGCTAAGGATGGAGGGGCACCATAGTTGTCACCTCGTGAGCCAAATTTAGCTGCTGAAAATTCTTTCCATTATGTATCATGTCCAGCTTAGTGGGGGCAGGGTGGTGCTGAGCTGTAAGACAATGTTGCCTTGGCACCAAGAGTGGGAAAGTACAATGTGCTGAACACTTTACCACGTGTTCCTTCCCAATCCACAGAAGTTATATAAATAGGCATTGTCTTTTAGGAGACTGATGTTAAAAATGACTAGTCCATGAGGGAGGGTTACTAAGTGGAAAAAATTATTCCCTCATACATGCTAACTCTAGCTCAGCTTAAGATCTATTTGAAGCAAGAATTCGATAGAGACTACCTCACTATATGCATCGTGGGGACATGATAAAGTAGTTCATCTCTTTTTGAGTTTTCCAGGTAGTTAAAAGCAATTGGAGCCCATGCCTGTATTCTAAGCACTTGGGAGACCGAGGCAGGAGTATCAGTGTGATTTCAAGGTTAGACTTGGGTACATAGTGAGTTTCTGGTCCATTTAGCTATACACACACACACACACACAAAAAAAAAAACAAAAAAAAAACAAAAAAAAAAAAACACCAACAAGAATAACAACAAAAAGAGGACATGTGATATTATGGAAGGAGTAGTTCAGTATTGTCCCAGTTTGCTTTTTGTTGCTGTGTTAAAACACTGGCTAAAACCAACATGGAGGTGAAATGTTTTATTTCAGCTTAGAAGTTACAGTTTACCATCAAGTAGGCAGGGCAGGAGCTCAAGCAGGAAACCCAGAGGCAGGAACTGAATCAGAGACCATGGAGGAACACTGCTTACTGGCTTGCTCTTCTGGCCTGCTTACTTTCTTTTCTTATGGAGCTCTGGTCCATCTACCTGGGGATAGCACCACCCACAGTGGACTGTACCTTGCTATATCAATTATTGATCAAGAAAAGGCCAGTGTGATGGAGGCAATTCTCAATTGAAGAACTCTCTTCTCTACTGACTATGTTTGGTCAAGTTGACAATATTCACCATAATGACTGATCATCATAAGTATAAAATACCAACCTGTGGTCCTACCTTGATAGGCTCTACGTTATTCCTTGGGGGAGGGGGTCTCCTTCTTTCACTCAGCCTTAGTTTTGGCTTGCTTAAGTATGAGGTTGTTTTTGTTTCAGCATGACTCTTGACATCCTGCTCTCTCATGTTTTCCTTCACATAGTTTTAATTTTCTTGCCTGTTGCCACAGACTCTGATATCTTGCAATCAGAAATCATGTCTCTTTTCACCAGATTCATCAATGTTCACCTGAAGTAAAAAAAACACACATATTATATTGAATGAGTGAAACAAAGTCTGGAATATGCTCCATATGTGTATATTTATCTTCATCTATATGTGACTTTCTTCATCTTTAAAAATTTTTTTTAAATAATTTTGTCATGTTTGGATTCTTCTGGCAGCTGACTAGATGTTATTTGTGGTAATTTATTTGAAATGTGATGCCGAGAGCCACAAAGAATGCTAAAGCAAGTTAGCAAAAAGTTAGTAAAGTGTCGTAAAGGCTGATGTGTTGTGGGTCACTGCAGGTTAATTCACCTGGGAAGTTATACAAACAGTGAGAAGTATCTGAGGAGCCGGAAAGCTGGGGTATATGCACAATAATGCCTTTCAGTGCTTTAAAATATTTTATTTATTAATTCTTATTGTATGAATTTTGAGTGATTTGCCTGCATGTATGTAAGTGCACTCATGTTGTACAATTCCCACAGAGGCCAGAAGAGGGCATCAGAGCCCCAGGAGCTGGAGTTATGTACAGTTGTGAGCCTCCATGTGGGTGCTCTTAACCACTGAGCCATCCCTCCAGGCTCCATTTTTCAGTGTTTGAGAGGTGAAGGCCCTGGGTGACTGGGAAATGCCCCATTAGGTCAGGAGATGCATATACTGGCAGGTGGAAGACAGGATTATGCAGTGAACCCCAAAATATGACTGGTTACCTTTCTTATGCATTTCTCTCAAGCCTAGCTGTTTCCGGCACTTTCTTTGATACAGTTCTCCACTTTGCTGCACTTTGCTGATATTTATCTCTCATTTGTGGTCAATTTCCCTGAAGGCAGACAACATGGCTTCCTCGATACTATAACCCTCAAGACCAAACAAAAGATCTCCTAGTAACGCCTGGAGAACAAATGATAACATTGTGAAGCTGCTAATCTATTTCTGCCATCGTGCTTGGCTCCCACTAGACCTTGATGGTAAGATCCTGTTGCTGACGACTACCTACCTGGTCAGAGAACAAATAAGGGGAAATCAAGCTGACACTAATCCCGAAGCTTCGCCTCTGCTGGGTAGCTTCGATAGTATTGAAAAATAGGCACATTACTGGCAGAAAAAGAATCATGGTACACTTCTCAAAGGTATATTTGAGCTTCCAATATTACAACTCTTTAATGAAACAGCCCTTCCAGTTCCCTCTCACACTGTGTCCCACTCCTAAGGGAAAAGTTTAGCATAAGGTAGATTGATTTGAGGACACATTTAGTGTTTGGAGCCAGTAGATGGGGAAGGGAACAGGTGAATTTGTGTTATGTGCTAATTTCTGTGGTGATGTCAGTTCTCTGAATTGTGACTAATGTGGAAAATGGGAAGAGGCGTGGATGACAGCCTCATTGAGCCAATAGCAGCTAGCTGGATTGTTCAAGGGCCACGTCGCAAAACTTGCACATGACAGGGATCAGCGCCTACATTATATTTCTCTTGGCTTTATCCAGAGCCAGTTTACATTTCTTTTGCATTGAACATTAATTCAGGCCATCCAAATTGGTCCAATTTGGCTGACTCTCACCAGCAATTTCACAGGATTTAAATCTTTTCATATCTGAGATATCCTTGTTTCCCAAGCAAATTTCCGTAGAACTGAACCAAAAGGGTGTACAGTCATTTACATATAGATTCACTATAACAACTATTGTAGTTATCACTAATTAAGAAAAGTTTTGGATGGCATCAGTAAGATGTTTATAATGTTATAATGTTCCAAGACTGCATTACTTGTGAGTAGAGAAGATAAATTCTAATACTGTATGCAAATGACAAAAGCCTTTCCACTAAAAATATTTCACAGTGCTTTTATTTATTAGAGCATCAGGATTCCAGTGCTATAACAGTGAATGTTCAGAGACACTGACACCCTGCAGAAAGCCAAAACTGTAAAGAATGAAGACACCAGGGACACAGCATTCACAAAGATCAGCTTGTGAATAGTTATTCTCTGAAATCCATGTGCAACATCACAATTATGTCTTGCTTGAGAATATTCTCCAGTTTGAATCTGAAATCTAATGCTTTTATTTTTTTAATTTTTTTCCACTTCCAAAACTCTTTGTGTTTATTTTTTATTGAGCTTTTTAAATTTCAAACAAAATTTCCTAATAAAATCCAGACCCCTCCCCCATCCATGCCTCCATCGAACCTCATGAACTCTGCCATACATGCTGAGTCCTATTCATTCAGGTGTTTGTGCCCAAATGTCCTTCAGTGTAAATGTGTCCACTGGAGTCTAGTCAGCCCATCCAGTGGTCCTGTGTAAGTCATACTCTCCCTCACCCAGCAGCTATCAGCCTCAAATAGTTCTCAATCTAGTGCTGACCCACTACCTATTTCTCACCTCCCCTTTGGGCCCTTGTTTAATTGAGCTGACATGGGTCTCACACTTGACGCCACCACTGCCACAGGCTCACCTGAGCAAGCCTCCAGCGGCCTGGAAGACTCCACCTCCCTGTAATCATGAACCAGGCCTGGCTCTTACAATCTTTCTGCCCCCTCTTCACAATGGTCCCTGAGGTGGGTGGGTTTCCACATAGGAGGCCCTGAGACCTAATGCTTTTAATTTGCTGAGAATTGAAAAGCCTGAGTGACAGGAAGTCCCACTAAGTAAGGAGATGAAGGTGCAGGCAGGTAGAAGATAGGCCATTGTGCACTGATACTACATTTCTGAAATATAATAGGGGCTAATGTCTTTAACAGAGTTCAGATAGGTATTACTTTTCTCAAATTGAGATGTACCAAATACACTTTAGCCATCCCTTTCTTACCAAGGTTTTGTTATTCAACATGTCGGTCATTTGTTGATTACAAAAGGTCAAGTTCTATGACTTGGAAATCTTTGATAAGCATGCCTTAGTACTCACAAACAAATCGTGCAGTCTCATTCCTCATCTTCAGGTACTAGCAGTTATTTTCCCGTAGAAAATAACATGTAACAAAGTCCAAATTGCTAAGGGAGAATCCATTTAAAATAACTATTTTAAAGCAAAGTGATGTTGATCAAACTCTAAACAGGCCTGTGGCTATGAAAGGGATAGGTGGGATATAATGAACCAAATTTGACTTTTATGGGAGGACCAAGAAGGTGGAATGGTCACTGTCATTCATTCTTCCATCATGCCCATTTGTCTGAAAAGAGAAAGCTTGTTTGCGGTGTTCTGTTTAGCTTTTTAAACATGTTTTATTTGTTATTTTTATTTTACTTTATGCATATGAGTGTTTTGCCTGAATGTATGTAAGTGCACTGTCACTAAGATTCCTTCTGGGAGGCACTAACAAAGTCTGGCTCTCCTCCCTTGGTCACACAAGAAAATGAGGTACCATTCAGCCAAACTGCAGTTTTGGGAAACAAGGGAGTTTATTTGGCTTCCTTACAGAGCAGTGGGTGAGGGGGGTACTTACAGAAGTGTGAGCAGGGGTGGGCTCCCCTTACATCTGGCAGGGACCCCGTGACCTCCCTGTGGCTGCTCTAGATGGCAAAGGCCGCTCCCCTCTGGCTTTCCCTGCTATCCTTTGTCTCTCCCCCATGTAGAACTCAAGCCAGCTGGTTGGATGAAAGGCACGACTCTCTCTGCCCTGCCCCTCCTGCGCAGCATCCACAGAGCAAGCAGGTGAATCCAAACCTGGGAGGAAGCCATTTGTCCCCAGCTTGCCAGTCTAGCTTGCCAGGAGGAGGACAAGTTCATGCAACACGCACCCATGTTATGCAATGCCCACCGAGTTCAGAAGAGGGTGTTGGATCCCTTGTAACTAGAGTTTGGACAGTTGTTAGCTGCCATGTGGGTAATGAGAACTGGAATCCATCCCCAGTTCTCTACAAGATCAGCCAGTGCTCTTAACCTCTGAGTCATCTCTCCAGTCTCTCTGTTTAGTTTTGAGTAGTAGAGATTTATTTTATTTTATTTTATTATGACTTTTTTTGCTTTCAGCACAAGAAATACAACCCCATTTCTCTCTCTCTCTCTCTCTCTCTCTCTCTCTCTCTCTCTCTCTCTCTCGTCTTTTCTTCATCCTCTCCAGCTTCAGGCAGACAAAGCACACATCATAAAAAGACAATGGAATCCAATAATATGCCCTGGATAAAAGATGTTTATGTCTTCTCTAAATAAGACAGACAACAATGCAAGATGAAAAATATAATTAACAAGCGCACCAGTCAAACTCAACGGGAAATGAATGTTTATCTTATTGCTAAACAAGGTCTATGTGGGATTTCACTTTCAAAGTGGACAGAAATCAAAAGTTGCCATGTTGGACAAATAACACCTTCCTGAATGATTTCTTAACTAGAATAAGGATACTACAGGGCACAAATTGCATTGGGACTAATGACCATGACTGACCCCTGATGTGCAGAAATCTGTGAAAGACTCAGGTGCTTAGGTCAGAAAATATCATTGTTTGGACCCTGCTGAGAACTTCCAAGCCCTTACATAGCATCACATAGCAGGGTGAACACCAGCACAGAGAACAGTGGGATGGCCTGAACGTTCACTATTTCCTGTGTGATTTTAAGCATCCCTCAAACTTTCATCCAGTGTTCTCGAGTTTTATACAGATTAATCTGGACTGCACATAAAATCTGATTTGCTACAGATAAACCCTGCAGACAGTGCTAGACATTTAACGTTTCAAATAACGTTGGAGATCCCAAGTACTCAACTACTGCCTTAAAAGGTTTTCTGTTTCTGTCTTCAGCAGTAGGGTCTTACCTTCAAGTTCTGGGAGGCAGTCAAGGGCTGTGTGGCAATAGCCTGTGCAATTTTGGGAGTCTCTTGGACCATCCTTGCCAACAACTCAAAGGAAGGTATCTCCTGTCTGGCACTGTTTCATGTTATGTAGCCTTTAGCTATACACATCGACTCATTTAGAAATATTGTATGTGTAATTTGTCATTAGGTGGTTGGACTAGTATGATCTCCTCTGGTTTTTTACAGTAGCTAGGCATTATTTATCTCTCCTCTGTCTCTCTTTCCCGGTCTAACCCTTCCACCATGACAAATATTTAAAGTGTCCCTTTTTTCTCCAATCCTCCCTTGATAGTACCAGTCTCCTATCTTCCCACCTCTCTTGAGCTCCTTCTTCCTCTTTATCTGCAAAGTTCCTTGTATAGCCCTCCTTCCCCTTCCCACTTAAATACCCCATTTTATCCATTTCTCTCTTAGTAACACCTGTCTCCTACTGTTCTTCTCTCTCACCTTCTTTCTTTCCCTTTACTTCCCTGGTTCCTGTTCATTATCCTGGTTCCTGCAATTATATCAAGGTACATACTCACATATAAGGATTTGATGCTAGGATCCACATATGAGGGAGAACACACATCATTTATTTTTTGAGTCTGTGTTTCTTCATTTAGTATAACAGTTTTCTAATTCCATCCATTTACCTGCAAATTTCATGATTTGATCTTTCCTTACCATTGAATAGAGCTTCATACTTTGGTCACAGGATTTGGAACAATGGAGCTGGAACTAACCTGGAAGCCACTTCTCCTGAAGGCTAGCTATTACAGCTTTGGAAAGAACTATGCAAGGTGCTGAGGGAGAACATCAATCAACAGTCCAAAACCAACTTCAGGACCACATAACCACATCAATGACCTTCACAGCATATGACATTGGTGTAGTAATGGCACTTTTATGATGGAGTCAATCAACAGCTTCCTAACTGGACTAAAAGCCAACTCAGTGGGAGGGAACTCGTGTGTGGTACTGTAAACGTAACCAAATAGACATAGCTGGAGAGGTCATAAATCTTAAAGAAACCCCCAAAATTGTCACAGCCCTAAACTCATGTAATTTCTTACTATGTGCAAAATATGTAACCTTATATTTACAAATACCTCAGTCATCACTCATCAAAGAAGTTTCTTTTGCACCAGATGGAGACTATTACAGAGTACCACAACTGGTCACACACAGACATCTCATTGTCTGTGAATTGCCCAAGTCAAAGTGGCACATCTACAATGAACTGCTATGCCTAAGGCTCAGAGAATATAGAACAAGGAGTAAAGAAGACAGTAATAAATATCTCAATTCTCATTAATGAAGCCCCCTTAAGCAACAGAGGGCCAGGAACACAAAAGGTCACAAATCGTCAAAAAATAGAGAATAAGAGCCTGCAGAATGCTTGTCCTTGGACAGGACTCCTATATTAAACTACACCAAGGGCTCAGGGACCACTGCAGAAGAGGGGATGGAAAGATTGCAAGAGCCAGAGAGGAGGTGCATGACCATATGGAAATAGAGTCCTACAAAATCCTGGGACCTTACTCATATGAATCTATAGCAATAGTGTCAGCATGCACAGGACCCATGCAAACTCAAGCATATGAAAACCCAACATAGAACTGGGGAAATGAACAACTGATTCCAATCTTAGATGAAGAAATATTAGCAATGGATTACTGCTGGGTGAGGAAGAGCTGATCTTCCTAAAGTGAAAGACTCTAAATAGACTGACTAGGCCTCATGTAAGAATTCCAGTGGGGGTGCTGTGGGAGTGGGTCAGTGGGGACAGGGGTGTAAAGATGATTAAGAGCGATTGAGATATTCTGTATGAAATACACAAAAGTTCAATTAAAAAAGGTTTTTCTGTTTCCTGATACTTTTATAAATGCCTTTTATAAGTCATAAAGCCATATTTTTTTCATATAAGGCGTATAGTTGCAAGTATACTGTTTTTGAGTTAAAAATTGGAAATCTAATAGATACAGTTCTAAGAACAGTGCTTAAAAGAATGATTTTGAAGTGAGAGACAGTGATTAAGCTGGATGTCTGCAAGTGTTTTTGTATCTGTTCAATTTGGAGTCAAGTGGATACTCAGGATGCTGCTTTCAGAAAACTGGTTATTTCTGCCAAGAATTGCACACATTTCCTGGTTCTCTTGTGTGGAAACAGTTATGAAGACTGGTTATTTTCTGAATGACTCTGAAATGATTAGACTTTTTTTTTATTGCAGCCGTGTCGAACCTCTTATCATCTGAGGATATCGTTCCTACTGGATAAGTTCACTGCTTTGGCCCTACACTTTCTATACTATTACTCTGAAAGCGTATAAGAATATCTTGTCATTTAGAACACGATTTTTTTAAAGAACTTTGAAATGATCCCTGAACAACTGTTGCTCTAGAATGTGAAGCATCCTGGGAGTGTTATGGTTTCAGTGTGAGGTGTCCTCCTGAGGCCTATGTGGCTGAACACTTGGCCCCTGATTATGACCCTGCTTAACAAAGGTATCCAACCTTTAGGAGGCTGAGCCTTGCTGGAGGAAGTGGGTCATTGGGGGAGGGAATTGAGGTTGCACGCAGTCTAGCACCACTTCCTGTTTTCTCTGCCTCATGACCTTGGATGTTCCTGAAGCCACGCCTTCTCCACCATTATGAACTGCATCCCCTGGAACTTGAGCCAAAACAAACCCTTCCTCCCTTAAATTGTTTCTTAGCAGGTACTTTGTCATAAACACAAAGAAAGTAACAGATACAGAGAACAGATTATTCTGATTGTCCTGTGAGTCTTTGGAAACCATCCCAGCCTGAATTCTTTCCTCTGAATATCAGGTAAGTCATCCCCCTTTCTCACAGTCAAAAAGTCAATTTGAAGTGTAGCCGGATTACTTTTGTCTACGTGGCTCCTATCAAGATCAAATGTGACACAAAATAGGAGTAACTAGGAAGAAGAAAAGCTGAGGCTGTGCGGGTACACCATCCCCTCATACTGGTCATTCTATAGAAATACCTAATAGTCATAAAACCTTAGCTGCCATGGGCTTCACACTGAGTTCCTCTGTTCCCTCATGTTGGCAGAAGACCTGACAAAAAACACCTGGCTGTTCAACTCAGTTTTGGAAGTAAATGTTTATAAATATAATGAAATTTACAAACTGTAATCAAGATGATGCCTGAGAGATGATTCCTCACATGTAACACTCTAAATGTTATTAGAAGAGTCCCAGAACAGAATCTGAAATGAGAGAAAAAAAAGTGCTCTATAGAAAATATTTTTTGAGACAGTGTTTTGGGAAGACAAGTTATCGGAAAGCTCTGCCAGAAATCATCAAACATAAGAAATGGTGATTATGAGGCATTTTCAGAGAGTGATTGCTATCTACCATAACTGCGGCATCCACATGAAGTAGTTTTCAAACCAGCCCATGGCCAAGATTTTCTAGTCAAATTGTAACTAATCTGTAAAGCATTTAATGTTAAAGTTTGATGACTATAATTGATGAGGGGAAAGTAATTCAAAGCGTGGCGAAAATCAAGACTGATCACGTACATCTCATGTCCTTCGGCAACCACGACTGTCAGTTAGTCACAGATTAGAATCACATGGTTACAGAAATTTAGGGCTGGCAGAGACTCAGAGATTAAGTGGGAATGTATGAACTTATTTGGTCTTAAGAGACAAGGAAAATGTTGTATCTGACGGTGGGGCTGCTGTTAAGTCTGGCTTGGGAGTTACCGCCACACCAGTAAAGGCACAAGACAACTTTATAAGAGAATTAATTATGCTGTGATTCATGGTCACTGGCTGTACTATAAATACTTTTATGGAAGTGTTTTTCTTTTCCTTTTTCCTTCCCTTTTATTTTTTCCACAATGTCTGCGTGGATACACATCGCTTCCAGGAGTCACATAACTGCACTTTAAAAAAATCTTAGAATGGTAGAATTGGAGGACTCTTTAGTGCGTCCAGGATCCTTCACCAGCATTTACGGGCGAGGAGACTGCAGCCCAGAGTCAGGAAGGCCGTGGAGGTCACAGACTTATTGAGTGCCTGGCAAACTGCAATCCCAGGCTCTGAATCCCAGAGCCCAATGCATTCCAACACACCTTGTCATTTTCCAGTGTGGGTAAGGGAAATGCCCTGGACAGAGCTCTGTTTCCTCCAATTACATCTCAGCCTGGAGCCCTGTGGCGCTAGAGAACCTGAAGAAATTCTCTTCACAAAGTTCACTGGCATTTTTGATCATTATTTTCATGAGAGGGGATTTTTAGCCCTTCTTGCCCCATAAACATCCTTCCAGCTCACTTCCGGCACTGCTGGGTTCAAGCTTATGGGCCAGAATAACTTTGGTTACTTTGTTATGACTTAAGAAAATAATTTTGATAATCCTTTAGTAAACACCTTGGATGCATTCAGAATCGTACTTAGTCTTTTGTAGATATAGCTATGGGAAAAATGGAATCTCTTTATCTAAGTATCTTATATGCTATTGTGGCATGGAGATTGATGGGCACTGTGATGCATTACAGATGTGGGAAGCCAGAAGAAGAAAGCAATAGTATCTGACATTATTAAGAATCAGACAGAGTCATGGCATAAGTGGTACCTGACCGTTTAGCAGCTATGAAGAAATGAGCACTTTACTTAATTGTGCTGTGTTCAACGTCTACTTTCATAAAGTGGGGTAAACAGTACCTACTGGGGGGGGCTTGAAGATGAATAAGGTGAGCCATAAAGAGCATTTGCACAGGTACAGGGCAAAAATGCAGCAAATGGTTGTGAGGACTACTATTTACATGCACATAGAATACAAAATTAACAGACTAGGTTCAAACCGAGAATACAGAGCACAGTAGATATGAGAGGTCAGTGTCTGTTGGGAGGGTTCCATAGCAAGGTGGCCTTGAATGATGGCTAGGGCATCAGTAGGTAGAGATATGAAGGGAAGAAATTTAGAACAGATTCAACCTCATAAATCCATTATTGAGTCAGGACTAGTCAGAATGTCTGGGTCTCTTAATATGGAAAGAGAAACATGAAATAATGAGGCCGAACATGAAGGCTGGGCTAGAATCTATACTGTAGAATGTTTTGCATGTCTGGGGTCTTCACGCTTTAAGGCTGGGATATAGCTTTTAGTAGAGTGCTTGCTGAGCATATATGAGGTTCTAGGTTCAATTTTAAACACTAATATATGTCTATGTATTGTTTCAACATTACAGATATCTAATAAAGTTCTAATTGTCTAGCACTCCCATTACATATGTACAAAAACAGCAATACCTTGGCCTGTTCTTCCTCATATATGTCCATTAGTGTTCTAATCTGAGATATCTTAGGGCTTACCAAACCTTATTGAGTTATGGCTCTAGGATTATACAGGTTGTTTAATGGGCTGGAGATATAGCCCAGTGAAAGAATGTTTGCCTAGAATGTGGGAAGCCCTGGTTTGAGCTCAACACTGAAAAGACTAAAGGAAAGGATGTTACAGCAGTCAAGAGTCACCTAAGGAGACATCCCCATGACTTAGTGTCATGTGGAATCCTGAGGCAGAAAGAGCACGGACAGGTAAAACCAAGGACACCTGAATAAAACACAAACTGAATAAAATAGAAGCCCCTAACATTGTTTCATCAACTATGGAAGATATAACATACTAAAAACGTTAATAAAATGACTAAAGTGAAGGTATATGAGAATTCTGAACTATTGGCATAATTTTTCTGTAAATCAGGCATTATTCTAAAATAATAGTTTTGATTTAGAAAACGAGTGTACCATTTGAAAAAGAAAAAAAATCCTCAATAGACTCATCTTCGTTAATCGGCTAGCCTAGTCCATAATAAGGAAAGCGTTGTGAGATATTCCTTAAACAGTTCCACTTCAATGGAGGAGCATTTTAACACAGAGAAAGACACACAAAAATGTCTTAAACATGTTTCATAGAAAAAAAACTATTTAAGTACTCTATGCATTTATTCGGTAGATTTTCTGGTAACTTCTTAATTTCAACCACTTGCACTGGCCCTATCAAGCTGCTTTCAATGGCTCTTCTGGTAAACAGAGCTCCAGAGACCTCAGATAGTGATTGGTACAGGTGACTAGGATGGAGATATCTGAAAGAGAAACTAATGTCTATGGGCCAGTATAACAGTTTGGGGGCTGGGGTCTATGAGGTGAGGGTAAGGAGGAAATGGATGCAAGAAGGAAAACTGTGTCAGATCAGTGGCTCTCATTTGTTCATCCCTTGGTGATACTTGGCAATGCTTGGAGACATTTTTGGCTGTCACAACTTACATGGTAAGAAGAAAAGAAAATTGCTAGTGGCATCCGATTGAGAATAATCAAATACTGTGCTCAACATTCTACAGTGCATGCAGATGAAGACTTAATCCTGGACCAGAATGTGGCGTGTCTATGCTGAAAATCCCTGCATGAGGTAGAGGAGTAGGAAATAATGTGTATACCTCCACTTTCTGTCCCTATGGAAACCAGTAGTTTCTGAACTTAGGAGAAATTTTTATTGTATTGAGTTCTAATAAAGGATGACTCCTAATCAATTGTTTTGAGAGAAAATGCTTGTAGAAGATTTATCTTAGGCCAACTCCAACATCTGTTTAACCTGTCTTTTACTCCAACCATGGGCAGTCAGTGAGGAACATTGTATTCTGAGAGCCGTTTACTTCCATCTCAGTCAGCATCTTTCAGTCATGCCCACACAGCAGGGACACCGCAAGAAGATTCATGATGCTCACACCTGTGTGTCCTGGAAGTTCCAACTAGTTACGGCTTACAGGTAAGCACTTGGAAATCAGAAACTGGAAGCTAGTGAACAAATTCCATTCCTCTCTCCTTTTGCAGAAGGGTGATGCTAAGCTTCATCACACCCCTTTGATGAATGATGTAAGGATAGATAATGGGGCTATAAGCACATCGGAGTCTAACTCTACCATGTTCCTATTATTTGGCTTTTCTTCTATCCTGGAGCTTTTTCCCCAGACTTCCACCCCTCCTATGTGAGGC
Organism: Nannospalax galili; assembly: GCF_000622305.1. NCBI lineage: Eukaryota > Metazoa > Chordata > Mammalia > Rodentia > Spalacidae > Nannospalax > Nannospalax galili. The sequence continues at coordinate 413,386 of NW_008353604.1, read as the reverse complement.
CACTATCCTTAATAAACTACCTACACAACTCGTGTCTCAGGTGTTCTTTTTGAAGAAACTAAATTAAGAATCGTGCCTAAGATTTTTATCAATGGACTAGGGAAATGGTCTGTAAAGTGCTTGTCATGCAAATAGAAGGACTTGAGATTGATCCCCAGAATCCAGGTAAAATTAACCATTAACTGTGAGTGGATTTTCTACAATACTACAGGGCATCAAAATGGCTTCAAGAGAAAAGATATCAATAGTGAGAAAACTGTTGCGTATTTGTTAAGAAAGGGAGGT
>NW_008353604.1:406398-413017 GCF_000622305.1 Nannospalax galili | reverse complement strand
GAGAGAGAGAGAGAGAGAGAGAGAGAGAGAGAGAGAAGGAGATTTGAATCTCAATTCATAAAGCTAAATTTTAAATTATAATTACATTTCAGCTGGTTGTTGAATATCTTAAGAACTGTTACATTTTATTTGTGTGAACACTCAAGAGCTTGCTCCAGCTGCTGATTCCCAGTTCACCTCATGGTGAGTGAGACTGTGCAGCGAAAGAAAAGCTTTGCTTTTACAAAACTAGGAGCTGTCACTACCCTGACTTTACCTCCTTTCATATTGTGGCTTAATATTGTACAATGAATGGTTTTCTTGTTTGTTTCTGTTGTTCTCACTTAAATAACCACAATAACTTAAACTAGTTTAAGGTTTCAAGGGTACTAGCCATTGAATCAAAAAACCAAAGTTTAAGATTTTCAAATACTTAATAACGCCGTGTGTCATCACCATACTCAGATTAGCTGTAGGAGTCCCAGCAATGACTCTAGTTGTAATTACAGTAAATAAGTGTTCACTGACCTTGTTGTATGTGCTTTTGAGTCTCTCTGGTGCAATGTGTGCACTCCCACACTTATTTTACCTCAGAGCCCTATTTAGGCATCACTGTGTTATGCCATTTGTTGGATGATTTGTTAGCCAAGGATAGAGATGTTGACTCATCCACGCTGACACAGACAACATGGTATTCTTAAGTATGTGTGTGCCTACTTGTCTGTATGTGCACCACACTGAGTGCAATGCTAGTAGAGAACAGAAGGGAGCATCAAATCCCTTGGGACTGGAGTTTTAGGCATATGTGAGTTGCTTGATGTGGGTGCTGGGAACTGAACTCAGAGCCTCTGCATAAACAGCAAGTACTCTCTCAAGCTCCAAGAGTATTTCTTTTACAGAAGGTAGAAAGTAGAGAATTGACATCAAACCCTTGACTGGAAACTGTCCCTTGGAACCCAGAAGTCAGACTGTAACATTGAATGACATTTTTGATAGCTAAAAATACCATTAAAAGACATAAGTGAAACATAAGAGATTATGTTCCAATTAACCACCTTTCATTAACGTTGGAAAAATTAACACTGCTGAAGATGTTACGTCCCTGTGATTTGTTCCATTCTCCCAACCTCCTCCTTTATCACATTTCTTCCCTGTATCCAGACAGACTGCCTTTGTGATTGGATATTTTCTGAAATAGCCCAACCTCATTCACAAAGAGCTTTGGACTTAGAGCTGCTGGATGCTTCCTTTGAAAGGAGGAGAGAGGACAGCATTTTACAAGATAAAACTGGTTGAAAATAATGGCAGGGAGCTTTATCTGATGGTCCCTTCATGTGATCAGGCCCAGACAAGTTAGACACAAAACTAATCCTTCCCAGCCCCCAAAAGTAAACTCATTATCCTGCTTCATGGCCACAATATCTCCAGGGAACAAGGATTCTGCCTACCCTTAACAAGGTAGGAAGTATCACTCTGTTATTCCTTTAGGTTCACGCCACTCCACAGTTGGGGATCCACAAGATCAAATGAACACCTTACAGCTATTCATGCCTAAGTCTCTCTTCACTAGGCCAATGTTACCCTGCCTTAGCATCCTCTTCAAGACTCCTGAACTGATGATGCCTAAGACCTGCGCAGGCCTCTTCCTCAACTCTATTCTCCAGATGGTGAGGGTGTGCACCAGAGGTGATGCCTCTCTAGGTCCAATAAGTGGCCAAGGGGACACTGAGAGTAGGTTGTGGACAGTGTTTAGATGCGTGAACTTGAGACCAAACAGAAAGATCCTAATTCCCCACTCAGATTCTACGGTACAAACTACTTTCAAAAGGTGTTTCCACCACCAATGACCGATGGGCTGGTACAGGAGCTGCTGACCTCCTCCAAAGCTTGAGAGAGACACTCCCACGAGAATACCCACATGTGATGGGTATGTAGCCTTACTGGTGTGGCAGTAGTCAGTTTTTCCACCATCTTTTGCGAGTCGAATGAGATGTTGATGTAGGCAACAGAAAGGGGATCTGAGGCAGCAACTCTGATTTTCGTGTGGACCACCAGTGCACTGCCTCAGGAATCACCCTAAGGCTGTAAAAGATGTGCCCACCATTTCCTCAGATCTATTTTGGAAACAACACTTGTGAACGGTCTCCCTGTGTTCAGGGATAAGCCCCAATAAAGCCTTAGCTGGTTGGTATTTCTCACCTCTTTATTACTTCCAGTATAACTGAGCAAAAGAATCCTGGATTGATCAATAAAAACCTGGGGTGTCCACACAATCATGAGCATGGGGATCTGTTACATTGTGGGATGAATAGATCCCATGATGGGAAGACAAGGACAGGGATCCTGCCATCTCTCTCCAGGTCTCTTTGTATCTCAAAGCATTTCAAGAGATCTAATAATTCTAAATGGAAAGTAGGTCTTTCAGGTTTTACAAAAGATTATTTGTCAAGATGGGTGAACAGAAACTATTGTATTAACATTGTGCTGACTTGACTTATAACTTTCAAATATTTAGATAGGGATACAACTACATTATCCTGCATTTATTAGCTTGTTAATGCTGCTTCTGTCTTCAAGAATGAGATTCTTTTTTTTTTCCTTTACATGCCTACATAAGTATTATCTTCAGAAAGTGATGTTTCTAGACACTCTGTCTTTTAGAATTTTATTTAATTTTTTATGTGTGTGAATGTATTGGCTGGATGTATGTAAGTACCTCCGTGTCATACAATGCCCATGGCAGAGGTCAGGAGAGGACATCAGACCCCCTGGAACTGGAGTTATATACAGTTGTTAGTTTTCAAGTGGGTCCTGGGAACTGAACCTGGGTCTTTTGCAAGAGCAGCCAGTATGCTTAACCACTGAGCTGTCTCTTCCTCCCTAGGGAGAGACATGATCCCTGTGTCTTCTATAGCAATTCTGTTAAAACCACACCACTCTCTATTTTTACCATTTTATCCTTCAAGCTTATAAAATATGTTTTCTTGTCTCCATGCCAGAATTTATGCTCACTAGAAGCAAAAGTCGTGTTTTCCTGCTTCACACTGGATTCCTAATGCCTAGAATATAAAACAACTGTTCAGAAAATACCCATTTGATGAAAGCATAACAAATGCAGAATATGAAAAGTTATTAAATAGAACACATTTATTTTTATATGTATTCTTTTCATATGTTTCTGTGTGTGAAGTGTGCATGTTGTATGCAGGCTTGCATGTGTTTGGGCACATATATGTAGGCAAATACACATGCAAATATACGCACAAGCATGAAGCTTCAAGCATATACGCTTGAAGTGGGGGTTTTCTTCTATCTCGCTCCACCTTGCCCTTTGAGGAAGGAGCGCTCGTGACTCACTGACAGGCTTGTCTAACTAGCCAGCTTGCTCAGCAGATCTCCTGTCACTGCCCTCCAAGGTTGGAACTACAGGCAGGCTGACATGCCCAAGCAGCGTTTGTTTGGGTTCTAGGGACCCAAACTCCAGTCCTTTTGTTTAAGCAGCCAACAATTTAACCCCAGATCCATCGCCCACACCTGTTCTTGTGTTTTTCTTTAAATAATAATAAATAGCAATATCAGATAAATTTGTCTATGGCTGGTGAGCAATCCTTTCCTATTTCTCTTGAATCTATTCTGTAGCTAGTTAGTTATAGTTCCACCCCTAAATGATTATTCTAAGAACAGAGTAGTAAAGGATAGTAGAGACAGGACTCACTCCTTTGAACTGCGTTAACGAATGTGGTAAACTCACTGTCTTACCCATTCTCCTCTTAGCCCCTTCTGAATCCAAAGAAAATCTATGGCAAAGAAGCCAAATATGACTTCTCCTTGGCTTTACTGGAAGCTACCTCATCCTACACAGGTGCCCCTTTCCCCTAAGAAATTATGTGGATTTCACTGATGGCATGATTTGTACAAGGTATGGAGGACTTACATTAATATTGTCAATTGTATTCTCTGAGAATATATATCACTGTTTGAGGTCTAAAAACAGTCTATGTGCATACTTATCTATGGATTTATGCATACTTAGTGTGTGTATTCATGTACATGTGCACACTCTTTATTGTTTAAGAGGGTCTCACTATACATCCCTGATCTGTCTCTAACTCTGGATCTTCCACCTCAGGTACTCAAGTCTTGGAGTTACAATAATACCACTCCACTAGGTTGTCTTTAAATATTTTCCCTCTATGATTACTAAGTTCTTTTATTTTTTTTAATATTTTAATTTTTACAGATTATTATTTTAATAGAGCTAGAGGTTTGTCAGTTCAGGCCCTTATGTGTATCAAGCATGCCCTCCCTCATTGAACTATATCTCCAGTCCTTCAATTACTTTTTAAATGCTAATAGTTATATTTTTAGTATTCAAAGCTAATATTCCTATAAATTGCCATGCTTGCCACGTGTGTGTACAGATATGGGTGTGTAGAGCTCAGAGGACAACCTCGGGTGTTAGTCTTCACCTACCTCCGTGTTGGAGACCATTGCATATACCATGCTAGCTGGTCTGTGAGCATCTACATATTCCCCCGTCTCAGCCTCCCATTGCAAGGTAAGAGCACTGAGACTGTTGACATGCACTGCTGTGAGTTTTGGGAATCAGAGCTCAGGTCTTCAAAGGTGTGCAGCAAGTCCTTTATATACTAAGCCATCTTCCCAATCCCTACAAATCGCTTTTAAGTAAATGTATTTGAAAGAAAAAGGATTCAGGATTTGGTATATAGGTTACGATATATATATATATATATATGACAAGTATACACATTTCTGGGTCATCATACCTATGAAAGTCTCCCATTTCAAATTTGTTGCAACAGTATGTACATGGACTACAGAACCTTACAAACTTATTCTTCAGTTTAGTTGAAAGCTAGTACATGATGGTGACATTTCCATTTATTTATTTATTTATTTATTTATTTATTTATTTATTTATTTATTTATTTATATACTGGCCTGAAAGCATGCCTCAGCAATAAAGAACACTGACTGTTCTTGAGGAGGACCCAAGTTCAGTTCCCCAACATTCACACGGTGGTTAACAACTGTCAGTAACTATGGTTCTAGGGGATCCAACACCCTCTTCTGGCCTCGAATGGGCATTCTGCAACATGGGTGCACTTACATAGATGCAAGAAAGACACTCATACACATAAAATAAAAATAAATATTTTTAAATGTATTATTTTCATTGAATTATTTATTTTGGTGGTTTTCTCGGGGAGTGTCATGACGTGTGTGGAGGTCAGAGGAGAATTTGTAGGAATCAGTTCTCTCCTTCCACCATGAGAGTTCCAGGGATCAAACTCAAAACTTCAGGCTTGAACTCAAGCACCTCTCTCCCTACAGAGCCATCTTACCAGCCAATCTTCAGTTCCTACAAAGTCCTGCTTTATAAGAACTTTTATAGTTGTATAAATATAGTGATTTCCTTTTGTTAAAAATGGAAAGACCCTTCACACACAGTAAGTTACACTTGTTTGAATGCAGCAGGTTATGTCTGCCCGACCCCCCTCCCCCTTCATAGCTAAAAGCCAAACATACTAAGACAATGACTGAACCCCTGGATAAATTAACTATAAATTATATATAAAACTATAAACCAACAACTATCAGAGGGCTTGCAGAATTTCACAGGCAACAAGAAACATGGTACTTTTTTTTGATATTGCTTTTCTTTGGGCATTGCAATTTTTCATATCTTAGTAAGATAGGGGTTCCCTTCTGTTATCCCTTACTGCTCCTAGCTCTTCTAAGGACTTGAGATAGAGAGAAAGAATTTGTCTATTTAAATAACAGTATTGGGCTGGAAAGATGGCTCAGGGAGTAAAGGTGTTTGCTGCCAAAACTGAGTTCAATTCCCAGAACCCACTGGGTGGAAAGAAAACTGACTCCTGCAAGTTGTCCTCTGACCTCCAGATACACACCATAGCATGACCCCCCCCACCAGAACCACATGAAAATGTAATATTTTTAAAAATTCATTTTCTTTTCTTTTGTGAAACAGGGTCTCCCGTAGCCTCATTTGGTTTGGAACTTGCTATGTACACCAGGCTGGCCTCACAGAGATCTGCCTGCCTCTGCCTCTGGAGGGTTGGGATGGATCAAAAGCATGTGCCATCATTCCCAGCATGAAACTTTTAGGATATTTTTGAAGATTAATAATTAAATACCAATGTCTTCTTGTTTTCTGACTTTTACTGTGGAAAGTTGCTTCCTTTGATTTGTTCTTAAATGCAATCTTTTTTTTTTTAATTAAACTCTTAAGTGAGGCTATTTTATTCAAGTATCGACTGCAACATGGCACGGCAGCACTACAAATACTACCTTCAGATGACGGCGAAGAAAGGGTTCTGACTAGGACGTACAAGATCTCTGGGTCACCATTAAGACATGAAACATCTACTTAATCAAAACTACCGCTGAGGACACGGAAGCCGCTGGGATAAACACCAGCACCTAAAGCAACTTGGTGAGGAAAAGAGGTTCTGTGACTCACAGCCTGCAGTCCCTTGGAGCAGGAAGTGAGGCGGCCCTGCGGAGGAACACTTCCTGCTGGCTCGCTGAGCCAGCTTTTTCTGTTTCTCAAAAAAAAAAAAAAAAAAATTTATTTTTTGTTTTTTCAATTTTTTTA
>NW_008353604.1:361782-406310 GCF_000622305.1 Nannospalax galili | reverse complement strand
CTGGGGAGGAACCCTTCCTTTTGGCTCGCTGAGCCAGCTTTTTTTTTTTCTCAAAAAAAAAAAAAAAAAACTTTATTATTTGTTTATGCAATCTTATTAGACACTGATAGAACTTTATGGTAGTGTGCTAAGTGTAATAGACATCTAAATAAAATACAGATCTATGTGCCTTCAATTTTCCTTAAATCATATAAAATGTGAAATTTAATAGAATGTTTAGTAGGGATTAGATACTTTTCTCACTATGGCTAGATTATTTGGTTAATTGTACAGCTGATCTCAAGTGAATGAAGAGAAAATTCGGAGGTTCCAGATGAAAGAAAAGACAGCTCAAGCACGAGAGGCCCGAGAGGGAAGCTCACTCTACCTTTTTTCTAAGTTTATTCCTCTAAAAAGTTACAAAAAGGAGGAAGAGAAGTAGTTATAACAAAATTTCATGACTTAATTTTTAAATTTTTAATTAAATTTTGTAATTTTCATGCAATATAGTTTGATGGTATTTAGATCCCCTCCCCCACCTATATCTCCCCCCACTGCCCCTGAGCAATTTAATGTACTCTCATATATACATATAATACGGTCTGTAGAGTCTGATATACGTCCCCACATGCCCTTCAAGGACATACAATGCCGAACGATGTATTTTGATTCTATTCAAACCCCCCTAGTTTCCCTTTCTCCCCACTTTACTCCCAGCTTCTGTCCTCTATTATTTCTTTTTTAATGTCCACTGAGTCTAATCAGTGTCTCCTAAATGCCCTTGAGTGTATGTCTATCCCTTGAGGAAAGACAGTCTTTGAAATGAATATCCTACATCCCTAGAAACCAACGTGATAGCCCGCTCATAGACTCTGGGCTGGAATCTTCATTCACACACAAGAACAGCCAGATCTCATTGAACCAGCATTAAACCAGGCGTGGGACATGTATATCCGGCTGGGTTTTACCTAGCTTTGACCAAAAGGAAGGCAGGATAAACCCATTGCACAGGCTGTGAACATTTCAATGAAAATTCACACTTCTCTCTGTGCACCTTTTGGAAGGAAGCAATAAATCTCCTGGAGATGACTCAAACCAGCCCATCATATTGGTGTAGCCTGAACTTTATGTTGACCATGTGTTATTTGATTCCTCAGTCAGAGATATCAAGATGAAAACTGAGTAGCAACCTTGGAACTGTGGTAATAAAGCACAGAGAAAATTCAAAGAGCATAGTTTCACTGAAGAAAATAAATCGAATTTGGTGAAGATGCCCTTAACATCTAAAGTAACTATAGTAATTGCTATCACGTTGCTGAGATCAAATACCTGAGAGAAATAACTTTAGGGAAGAAAGGTTTATTTTGACTTCCGGTTTTTCAAGCGGTTTCCACCCATCAAGGCAATGAAGGCGTGAAGACAGAGAGGCTGTATCCATGGCAGCAGGAGCCAGGGCTGTCCAAATGGCAGGGAACACAACCAGGCAGAACCAGCCCTGCTTCCACTGGCCCCATCTCCTAAAGGCAACATTGACCTTACAAGAGTGTGTCCAACTGGGAACCCAACACTTAAAGCAGAGGCCATTAGGGATAGTTCACATTTGGCTCATGATGTACAGAGGCGATCTGTGAGGTTAGACCAACGAACAGGAAGATTCCTACATAAAATTTGAAATTACAGTAATGTAAATATTATAACAGATTAAAACCCATCCTTTCCACCCCTCACTAGCTAACAAATACCTGCTTATCTTTTATGTTTCCCAAATGAAATCTCTTCTTCCTATGATTGTCCTTGATAGACAAGTAGAGCTGCCTGTTTTCTAATTCCTTAGTATTTGGGTCTGAACATTTCTAATCACAGCTCTAGTCACACTGCATCATAATTACTGCTTTTCTGCCTCTCTTTTCTGATGACATTTACTCTTGTCTTGGGAAAACTCTAACTCACACAATGAAAATCCCTGGTACAGTTTCTGGGGTGTTCTCAGTAGTCAATATATCTTGAATAAGGATTAGAGAGACATCTTAGTGGTCAAGAGAATGTGCTGCTCTTGCAGAGGACCAAAGCTCAAGTTTGGCTGGAAGGACCTACAACCACCTGCAACTCCAGCCCTAGGGGAATCAGATGCCCTCTTCTGGCCTCCACAGGATGTGCACTCACATGTGCATCCCAATACACAGACATGTGCATAGACATAAGTTTTTAAATCTTTATATGGAATAAATTTATATAGAAGCATATAAGCAACAAAAGTCCATTTATTCTGTTAGGTACATCTCTATTTCAGGGTTTCAAGTCTTTATCATTCACACTTAAGATCACACTCATGAAGGTATTTCCATGGATGGAATGCAGAAGAGGACATCAGATCCTTTGGAACCAGAGTTCCAGATGGTTGTTAACTGCAATGTGGATGCTGGGAACCAAGCTTGATTCCTCTACAACAGCAACAAGTGCTCTTAAACACTAAGATATTTCTCTGGCCCATATTATAGGCATATTTAATGAAGCAAGCCTAATATTTCTCTATCTAGTATCAAACTCTAATTTGTAGAAATAATTATATGCATTCGTTGTTGCTATTTTTTAGGATTTCAATACTAGTTTTAAAAAGACATAATATAAAAGAAAGTTATTCTCTACACATTGGTCAGTTGTGGCTTTCTGTGTGCCCCAATCTTAGCTGAGGGACTACTGACAACTGGTTACTGCTGGGTGAGGGAGAGCAGATATTCTTTAAGGAAGTGACTCTAGGTAGTCTGACTAGACCCCATTGGATGAACTTGCACTGACGGACATCTGGGTATACAGATCTGGCCAGCTAGGCCTTAACATATATGACGGAATGTGTGAAATCTGGTAATGGGGGTATTGGGTTGCAAATAGGGAGGGGCTGTAAATATGATTAAGATTTATTTTATTAAATACACAAAAATCAAATAAAAATAGACATTAAAAGGAAAGTTATATACGAATAGTATTATACAGTATATTTGTAGAGTTTGTGTGACATGCACACGTGTGTTTGTATATGTTTGTATACATGTGTACAAGGAGGTGAATGTGCACATGACTAAGCATGCCTGTTGAGATCCAGAGGTTGATATTGGGTGCCCTCCTTTATCATTGTTTACTTTATATATTGAAGTATGGTCCCTCAGTGAACCTGGGACTCACCAATACAGCAGGTCTAGCTGTCTAGCTTGTCCTAGGGTTACACTCTGTCTCTGCCCCTTTTAAGTTGGAACTACAGATGAGGAGCTATGCCCACCCAACATTTATGTGAGGGCTTGGGGAACAAACCTGTGTCCTTATATAAGAGCTTTATCCACTGAGCAATCTCCCACCTCCCCTTTTATTTATTTACTTTTTGTTAAAATTCACAAACAGTAAAATTCCTTTCTTATGGTATAAAGAGCTATGGAATCCACGGGAAAATATTTCCCATGTATTTTCATCGTACCACCCCTTTGTAGTTAACTGCTCTTCCATCCACAGATCTAAGAGACCACTGATTGATCGTCTGCCTTATAATTTCAATTTTGGCAGAGTGTCACATACATTTAATTATGTGGACTATATGAAACCTTTAGGGTCTGGCTTCTTTCACTTAGCAAAATGTACTTGGGATTCATGCCTGTTATTTAGTGAAACAATCTAATTACATGGATGCTCGATGGTTTGCTTATCCTTTCACAAGTCCAGTATCTGGATTGGTTCCAGATTTTGGCAAATATGATTCAAGCAGTTATAACCACTCATGTGTAGGGTTTTTAATTTTGTTTTTATTTTTGTGCTACATGTATGAGTGTTTTGACTGCATAAATGTAAGTAAACCCATGCATGCAGTACTCACAAAGGCCAGAAAATAGCACTGGATCCCCTGAAACTGGATTTACAAATGGTTGTTAGCTACCATCTAGATACTGGGAGCCAAACCAAGGTACGTGCAAGAGCAATCAGTGCCCTTAACTACTGAGCCGTCTCTCCAACCCACACACATAGGTTTTTAATGTAACCCTACGTTTTCACTTTTTCTTAAATAAAGACCAATGACTAAAACTTTTGAGTCATGCAGCAAGTGTGTGCTGGACTTTGCCGAAGAAGGACCAGTGTGCTTCGTAAAAGAGCTACATTTCTGTGTCCCCATGAACAGTATGAGACAGATCTGATCGTTTTCTGTCCTCACCGTGTCCTGATATTATCAGGTTTTGTTATGTCACTTGTTTTTGCCAATCCAATAAACATAAAATGCTTAGAGTATTTCTTTAGGATATGCCCAAGCAAGCTATTTAGTGGATTCTTAAGTGCCTTGCAGGATCAGCCAGCCTTGAATTCCACACGAAAGCCCATCTTAAAAACACGACCCCAGTGGTTCATTATTGTCATATAATGACAGTTACAGCCTTGCACTAAATTGTTTTCCAGGATGTAGGTCATTGGAAGCATTTTTAAAAATTCAGTGACAAGTTCATATAGCATTTAACTGCAGACCAGAGTCAAGGATTTAACTCATTAACAATAAAGCACCATCTACTTACCCTTTGACAAAGTCTGAATGCAGTGCGCTGTTTACAAACCTGTCCTTTTAAGTATCAGGGGCAATTGCCATCATTGGTTCATGAGAAAATCAATCCATTATTTGGAAAAATAAAACTCAAGTATTTCCTTTCTGATCACAGAGGGCTCTTCTTAAAAGAGGAAGGAAGCAGCATTCAAACCAAGATGGGAAAGGGGATACTTCTGAAGTACTAAGTATGATCACAGGGCACAGAGGGCATTTAAATTTCCATCCAGCACAATTCACTTAATGCTACCCAGTCACCACCACATGAATTACCCGTTGGTTCGTTTTCTTACAAGGCTTATCTCAATTAAGTCACTTTCTCCTAGCTTTGAACTTTTAAGGCAAAAATATATAAATAAATAAAGATAAAATCTGTGGGTTACTTTTGTAATATGTTCCTTCTTAATGAATTTTCCATGACATCTGTTTAGGAAAATCTTAGAATATACCAAAATGAGATAATGGAGGGGTTGTATATTTATCAAAGGCTGCCTTACCCCCAAGCACAAAGAAGCTAAGTCCTCACTGCATAGAAGGACACTTTTTTATGCCCAGAGAAATTTTATTTCTGTGTTTGATATTTTCTAGACTCCCTTGTTCCAGTTCAACTTTGAACACTTTTAAAGAAAGTTCTTCATGACAGATATTCTCAGAATAGGATCCTTATCACTCAGAAAGTTGAGACTAAGCTGGGCGTGCACTCAGGAGACAGAGACAGGCAGATCTCTGAGATCAAGGCCAGCCTAGGCTACATAGTAAGATCCAAGCCAGCTTGGGCTACAGGAAAACCCTGTCTCAAAAACCAAAAACAACAACAAAAAAGACAAGGCTTTATTTTCAATGCTTCATGATAGGTCTCAACCTCCTGAGTCACAGCCTGAGTAAAACAAAGCTGTGAACCAGCAGTCAGAAGCTGGAAAAAAGCCATCCTTCAGTCAAGTATGTGATGGCTGATATATCACGGTTCACAAATATTAGGTGGAAGAGCTTGGAGTTTAGCTTACTTCAGAGAGTACTTGCCTATGGTGTGTGAAGCCCTGGGCTGCATCCCAGACCACATAACTGGAAGTGCATCTGTAACCTCCCACGCACTCAAGAAATAGAGGCAGGAGGATCTGAATGAAGGCCAAGGTCAACCGGGCTACATGAGACCGTATCTCAAAAAAAATAAAATAAAAAATTAAAGAGAAAATACCATAGATATGCAATTCACAAGGAATGGAATCTACCACCCAGGAATCACTGAGAGTCAGACTCTGTCCCAGTGACAAAATATCTGATGTAACACAAGGGAAGAAAATCCATTTCAGCTCACAGTCTCCGAGATTTCAGTGCATATTCCTTCACTCCATTGATTCTGGGCTAACACAAAGCACAGACCCAGAGTCAGTGGGGGCTCAGCGGGAAGGTATGGGAAGGCTGCTCACCTCATGGCTAAGAGAGAGGAGGTTCAAAAGAAGGAGAAGGGCCCAGAGCAAGACATATTCCCCATGGGTATATTTCAAGTGACCTTCTTCAGCTAGGTCCTACAGCCTAACCCTTGCAGAACCTCTGAAACAGCAGCACTACCTAGGGACCAAGGCTTTCAAAAACGAGTCCATGTGGACATTTCATATTCTAACCAGAGCAGTCACTTAGCGCTACCACGGAGGAGTCACTGAGGAACACAGCCAGTGCAGATCTTTTACCTCCACACATGCCCTGCATGGGGCAAATGCACCCCCATGCACATGTACACATGTATATAAACTACATTACTCACACAAACATCATATATTAAATACATTTGAGTACTAGAGAAATGGCTCAGTGGTTAAGAGCGCCTGGCTGCTCTTGCTGAGGACCCGGATTTGAGTCCCAGCACCCACATGGCGGCTAACAACCTTGTGTAACTCCAGTTCCAGGGGCTCCAAGGTCCTCTTCTGAATGCCACAGCCATTGCACAGCATGAGTGCACTTACATTCATGTAGGTAATACACTCATATTCCTAAAATAAAAGCAAAGTAAAATATTTAAAAATAAATAAATAAAAAGAAGAGTGCATTCATTTTGTTGTTCCACCTCAAAGTGTAAAAATTATGACAACAGAATATGGTAAGTGCTTGTCTATGATATTAAAGGCATAAAATGTGTGTGTGTATTGAAAAGCATAATACCACAGGGTCCAGTATCATGTGCAGTCCCTAATGTCTGTTGAATGTCTTGGAACATATCTCCCATGGAAGAAGTAGGGTAGCCATGATGAATAATATTGATTGTTAACCTGAAGGGCTCTAGGATGATTTAAGAGACAAACATCTGTGCATGTCTATGAGAGAATTTCTGTACTGGGCTGATTGAGATGAGAAGACCCACCCTGAGTACAGGCAACAGCATCCCATAGACTGGGGTCTCAGACTGAATAAAAAAGAGAACGTAAGCCGGGCACCAGCGTTCATGTCTCTCTGCTTCCTGACCACGGATGCAACACGGCCAACTGCCCCATCTCCTGCCTTCCCTGCCATTGTGAACCGTGCCCTGGATCTGGGAGGCAAAGCAAACTCCTCTACTCAAGATGCTTTTATCACAGCAAGAAGAAAAGAACTGATACAACTGTATTTCTCTCTTCCATCTGTTTGCATAAGACTATATCTAAGAACAACTTCCGGTTGTTTTTGTCTTCCTAAAAGTTCATTTTTCACTCACTCTCTTCTCCACAATGTCGGTGAACAGATGCAGTGTAATCCTGGGTTTGTTTCTTTCAACTCCCCAGTGTTCTCATTTGCCCCTTTTCTGTGGTGTTCACCTTCCTCATCTGTGTCTCAAGCTGTGACATGCTCTGTGGGATTCTGTTTTGAATGCCCAGCTGCCTAGTGGACCTGAAGATCGCAGTGACTTGCTGGTGCCACAAACAGTTGGGAAAGTGAACTTTCTACCACCTGCCTTAAGTAACACTCCCTTCTGACTTTCTTCCCATGAATAATTCTCTATTCACCCCAAGATTTCAGACACTGCAGACCTGCTATATTGCTTACTTTTCTGGTGTTATGATTGGAAAAACTTGATAAAAGAACTTAAGGAAAAAGCGATTTATTTTCTCTTACAGCTCCAGTGGGGACGCATTGTGGGAAAAGAACTGTATGGTTGGCCTGGTACTCAGGGGGGCAAACAAAAAAGGAAGTGACACCAGGTTATAAAACATCAACACTCACCTCTAGGGACGCACTAGACAGTGAGGCTCCACCCCGAAAGGTCCCATGACCTTCCCAGACAGCTGCATTGGCTGGGTACCAAATGTTCAATCACAGGAGCCTATAGGGGGCATTTCTCATTCAAACCACAGTGTCAGTCTTTTGGATTTCTCTTCACAATATCCACACCTAGGACACGTCTCCGTACTTTGCTTTCCCACAGTCTTCTCTACTTTAAACCATTATTTTCTGAGCACTCAGTATCATCAGGTGTCGTTTCCTATATTAATGAATTCAGCGTCACATCCACACACATTTCAATATGCTACCAGCTTGCTTAAATTCTATTTTAATAGGCTATTTGACTCCTGAAACCCAAACAGAACAAAACAAAAGTGGCTCCATCTGAGTAATCCAATAAGTCCCGAGTTCTAAAATAATTGAAAGAAAATATTAATACACGTTGGCTCATAGTTTTTCAAGGTTTCAATTTTACTGATTCTCTCACACCCAAAGCCCCTGCTAAATGTTTGCTTTCTAACTCTCAAAATAGCTACATTTTTCTGCTATGCATTTATATTCTCTAACGGTAATCACTGTCTAACAATTAGCTTACTGAAATCCAATCTCTACTTTAGAATTTGTTTTCAGTTTTTATGTACATCAGAATAAACCAAAATAAAGGTTAAAATTTTATATTTTCTTATAAATTTATGAGTTTAATAGGTATGGAAAAATATACAGTATTCTGTATTTTTAACAAATTGACCCAAGTAATTCCCATACAATTTATCTTAACACCAAAATTCTCTGAAAAACTCTGTAAATGCCTAAGATAATAGAATGTGTAAAATTTTCCCAAATGTCATTTTTGAAAGTCATTTCACTTTTATTAGACTTCATTAGCGTTACTTGTATCTCTAGAGGAGAGGGTTTATTGTTAGAAAGCTCCCTGAGTTATATCACCGTCTAGTTCTGTGGCGTTAGGATAATTATGTGATATCTTTATGCAACTTCTTAATATGCAGAACGGGGAAAATAATAATAATCATCTAAGAGCATTGCTGTGACCTATAAGAGACACTTAGACTAGAGTCTGGCATAGAGAAAAAATATTAAATATGGGATAGTACTGCAATTACTTTTAAATGTTTTGTTACATTAATTTAGGAGGCACATACCACAGATCATGTGTGGAGGTCATAGGGTAACTATGGGAAGTCAAGTCTCTTCTACCACGTGGGTCTCATGAATCAAACTAAGGCCATTCACCTGCTGAGTCACCTTACCAGCCAGACCCTTCAATGCATTTCTGATCGTGGGCCTTTCTAAGGCTTGGATTCGTATGCCGTCTTCCATTTTTAACATACGTGAAGTGAATCATTTATTTACAAGAACATTCTATCTCTTTACTAGATTATGCATTCTTTAAAACAGCACCATACTTGTAGGGAAAGCATTTAAAGTAGCAGCTCAGTTTCTGTGCTGTTTACTTGTATTACTGCATCTAACTATCTGAATAGAACAAATGATCAGAAAATACATTGAAAGAGTTAATGCAGACATTTTGAGAAAATTAGTTTTTTAAGCTTCATTAAATGTATCATGGACTGATTCAAAACTATAAAGATTACAGTATTTTTAAATGAGAAGTCTTTACATTTTCAGGTCAGTTTTTCAGAAGATGATACTGAAATTTAGAGAAATAAAATGACCAAATGTCTATGACCAAATTGTGTAGAGTTGAATCTGAATGTATATGTGCGCACCCATGCAGGCGACCTCAGAGGGCAAGTGATCTCCTAGAGCTGGAGTTGTAGGCAGTTGTGAACCTGTGAGGTTGGCTGTGTGGATGTGCACATATACACTCATAGCCACACGCATATACATGAATACAATAATTTAAATTATGGAAGAGGGGTGAAAGGTTGTAAGAGCCAGGGAGGAGATGCATGACTATATGGAAATAGAGTTCCACAAGCTCCTGGGTCCTTGCTCATATGAACCTTCAGCGATGGTATCAGCATGCATAAGACCTATTCAAACTCAAAACCCCAGCACAGAACTGGGGAAATGAACATCAGGCCCAATCTTAGTCAAAGAATTGTAAGCAGATGATTACTGCTGAGTGAGGAAGAGCTGATCTTCTCAAAGGGAGGAACTCCAGGCAGGCTTGCTAGACCCCTCCCCCAGTGGATGAATTAGCACTGAGAGACATCTGGGGACACTAACTTCACATGATAGACCTTAACACAAATGACAGAAGGTATGAACTCCAGCAGGGGAGTTATGGGAGAGGACCAATGGGGAAGGGAGTATAAAGATGATTAGGATTGATTAAGATGTTCTATATAAAATACAGAAAAATCAATAAACATTTACAAAAAATTTAAAAATAAGAGAATATCTGAAGATATTCACGAGCAAAGGATGCTGTGCAGATAGCACTGTGCTGAGTGACAGCTGAGGCTGGTATTGGTAAGTAGATAAGAATTTCCTATAAAACCCCAACGAGCTATTCAGCTCTGTATTTCTGCAAGAAAAATACTTGAGATAATAATCTCAATAAAGGAGACAGTTCATTTTGCTCCATGTTTTCTGAGTCCTCAGTCTATGGGTACTTGGCAGCCATGTTCTGGGTCAGTGGTTCTGTAGACTACTATGATAGGGGTGAGTGGAAGAGGGGGGTCGACTCACCTCATGATGTAAGAGGAAGCAGTGTGAGATAGAATACGGTTCCAAGAGGCACTTGAGAAGCACACCGATAGTGACCTAATTTCCTTCCATTAAGTCCAACTTTAGGGCACATCCTTAATGTTCTAACTTCCTTTCACCGAGTTCTAACCTCCTTAATAAGGATACCCTACACCATTAAGAAAGATATCACCAACTCCATATAGGCTGGTGATCAAACCTTTAACACATAGGTCTTTGTGGAAAATCATCCAAATCAACACAACCTTCACATAAAAGTGCATAAAGTCAAGTGCTCAAACTGTAGCTTAAACCATGGGCTTCTATGATTAGCACTCAAATCAGGCACTTACTGTCTTAAAATTCAAAGCTCCCTTGTTTACAGAGGAGTAGACTTTTAGTGTTAACATGCCGTATGGCACTTTTGCAGTAAGTACAGGAAGAAGACTAAGGAATGAGAAATCTTTGGGGCCCTTCAGCTGGCCAGCAAAGAAACAAGATGACTCCACGTCTAGAAATGGATCCACATGCCAACATCCTTGGTCCATGCAAGATATTTTCTGTCTGCACTGTCAAAATAAATAAGACAGAAAGATGGAAACGGACTCCAGAGGTCTGGCAACTACTTACTTCCTATTTAAGACTGATAATTCATATCTGTGGATTAAATGTTTGAAAGATCGCAGTGATATCTCATTGATCAGACACCAATCAGCAAATATGGATACCAGAACAACAAAAATGTCCTATAGACTGAGCAACCATTCAGAGGCTTTAAAACCATTCCATTTATCCCGTATCATTGTCCTTTGAATTAGTCAAGCCTTTGTGCCTCCTTGAGTGTTTAATTCATGCTCTCACACGTTTTTAGATGACTTTCTTGATAGAAAGCCTGTTTCTAAAAATGATTGACTTTATCTGGCATTCATAATTAAAACTTTTTAGTATATTATAGTAATTTTCTTCTGGTATTATAGTTCTTGCTTTTGAACTAGTATTTCTTCTCCCACAGATGTATATTTTTACTTTAATATAAAAATCAGTAGATGCTATGCTCCAAATACATATATCTTACTTTTATTTTTTCCAACCCCTCCCTGAATTAAGATTCTCTAGATCAATATAATGAACATATATTGCAGATGGGATTTGCTAGATTGCTTTACATGATTCAGGCTGGGGAGTCTAACAATGGCCTGTACATTTTTGACAGGCTGTGAACCCTGTAGCTGATTGGTTCATGATGAGCAGTGATTCAGCAGTCCTAATCCGAAGCTCAAGGCTAGGTACTCTGGGTGCTCAGCTTATATTAGAAGGCCTAAGAAGATGGATTCCAGTATCACCAAAGGGTAGCAGGGCACATAGACAGCAACAACAGAGTAAGGTAGATTCACTTGCCAGGAAAGGGAGAAAGCAGGCAGGTAGAAGTAACAACGTTTTCCTCGGATCTCCTTATAGTTGGGCTGATTCCTAGAGGTGCAAACCACTCTGGGGGAAAGTTCTTCCCTCCTTAGTTAATCTTTCCAGGAAATGCTGTATTGATAAACTTCTCTGTTGCTCTGATGAAGTACTGATCAAAAGCAGTTTGTGGAGGAAAGGGTTTATTTGGCTTACAGCTCCCAGTCCATCATCAAGGGACACCAATACAGGAATCTGGCACAGAAAAGTAGGCTCAGGTGGCAACCCTCGCTGAGCTTGTCCAACCTCATTGAAACTAACAAAAGCTTCTCATTGGAGAAAAGAATAATGTTGGAGATTCAGTCTGGGATGGAAAACAGAATTCTTGTTGTTTGGTGTTTTGTGTGGGATACAGATGTTATGCTGCACACTAGACTTGCCAGTAGAATCATTTTTTAATAAATGAGAGGGATTCTTGGAGTCTGGTTATAGGAGCTGAAAAGATAGATACAAGGTAAATATTTAGCTTCTAGAGACCTATAAATGTGGAGTGAGAAAGACTTTGTTCCAATATATTGAAAAATATGCTGACCTTAAATGCCACTTAGAGCTGTGACTTGCTTCTAAATCATGGAGAAGGCATAAATGATTTTGATAGGTGCCCCTTATGCTGGGTTTGGATGTCACTTCCATGATGACATTACATTATATAAAATTGTCCTGATACCAGGATCATACCTGACTTCTCTCTCTTCCTGGCTTTGAAGGAATGAGCTGGCAAGACGTACGGAAAGACAGTACCACAGACAAGAACAATAGACAGGCTTCAGTATCCAGAGTGGCTCCTGGCCTCCTGCCAGCAACATGATAAAGACCACAAAGCAATGAATTCTGCCAGCAGAATTGATGATAGAGATGGATCCATCTCTAGTTAAGCCTACTCATAAGAGAATTCTGGCCAACATGCTTTTATTTTGGGGATTACTATTTTAATACATCATTATTTGCTTCATTTTTACTGAGATGTAATTGACAAATATAATAATATCTACACTGTGATGATTTGGTCAGTATACATATTGGCATATAGTTGTTACAATAAATTTAGTTAACACATTCATTACCTCTCATAGTTAACAAAGTTTTATGTCTATAGGAAGAGCATTTACATCAGACTCTTTCATCAAGCTTCAAGTATAGACTGCAATATTATCACCAGTGGTCATCATGGAATACACTAGAATCTCAGAACTTACTCAACTTGCATCTGAAAGCTTGAATGTTTTGATCAACATCTCCCACTTACTCCAGCCTCTGGATACTTTTGTTCTGTTTCTAAGAGTTTGACTTTTTTCATGTATAAATGATATGTTTGCCTTTCTTTGACTTATTTCACTTATCAAATCCCTGGTGTTGCAAAAGGCTGAATTTCATTTTCTTTAAATGTGGCTGATAGATTGATTGTTAGTAGAGCCTTTCCAGGTATACCTCACCTGGAGCTATGTGTCACAGAGCCTGTAGTACAACAAAGATGATAAATGTATGCTGTTTACAAGCATTCAATTTGTGGGAATTTGTTACAAAACAATAGAAAACCAGTATAATTAAGCATTTCATTTTACTATATTGTGTTATTTATTAACTCTTTAAAATAGTCTCATGTTTCCAATAGTTGGGTCTTGTGGCTTGGTCATTATTTATTCAATACATTGTAGGGTTTGACCAATTGTAAACTGTCTTTGTAAGCATTGATTCAGCTGTTGTGCTGGATAGCTTTAGTGTCAACTTAACTCACCTGGGTTGAAGGAACCTCAATTGGGGAACTTCCTTCATTGGACTGGCCTGTGGCCATATCCATGGGGCATCTCCATGATTGTTAAGTAATGTGGGTGATGAAACCCCTGGGAAGGTGGTTCTATGTTGCATAAGAAAACAGACTGAGCAGGGGCCAGGGGAGCAAGCCAGTAATCAGGGTTCCTCCATGGCCTGTGCTCCAGCTCCTGCCTAAAGGTTCCTGCCCTGAGTTCCTACCTTGGGCTTCCTGATAAACTATGTCCCAGGATATGTAAGATAAATAAACCTTTCCTCCCCAAGTTGGTCGAGGTCAGAGTGTTTTGTCACAGCAATGAAGAAACAAACTAGGACAGAAATTGGTACCAGAGAGTGGGTTATTGCTGTGACAGATCTGTTTGGGGGAGGACTCTGGAAGTGTTTGGAACTTTGTCTGGAAAAGCCATTGAGTGCTCAGAGTTTGTTGCTGTGGAGCTTGGAACAGTTATGCTGAAAGAGTTGTAGATGATGGAGGCCTGGCTTGTGAAGCTTCAAAGGGAAGCAGAGACTATCAGGGCTACTCGTATAAGATTTTGAATTAAGAATCTATGGGTTCTGGTCAGATGGGGTTGAAGAATTGGCTGTGATTAAGAAGAGACCAGAACCTGAAGCAAAAACTTTGCTTAACTTGGACAATTGATGCTGGTTAGCTGGGGCTGAAAAATCAGCTGTAAGTAAAAAGAGACCAGCATCACTGTGGTGAAGTCTTTTGGGTGGTATTTCCTCAGTGTCGGCACATAGAGGGGACCCACACTTCTATCTTGAGCTGGAAGCAGGACTTGGTAACGTGTAAGAGTCTCCTGCATGGTTCTGGTGTTGAAAGCATGAAGGGATCACAGAGAGCAGCTGAGGCTTGGCACTCTGAGAGGCCAGGAAAGGCCATAGGTGAAAGTGCAGCTTCAGTTGCAGTGAAGACCCCAGGATTGAAGGGGTCATGGAGAGAATCTCACGCTTTGCACCCTGAAAGGTAGGAAGAGGCCATTGGTGAAGGTGTAGCCTCAGTTTCAGTGGAGACCCCAGCTTTTTGGAGATGCCAGGACCGCGGGACAACCACCAAGGACAGCAGTAGGTGTGGAATGAAGCTGTCCTATGTCTGCAAGATGAGCTGTGGATGGCAGAGTCAGAGCAGTGGAGCTGCCAGAACCCTTTGGAGGCCAAAAGATCGTGAGTGAATCCCAGATGTCCAGTCTTGAGCTACTTTGCTGGACTTTGGTTTTGCTTAGGTGTGTCCTATTCTTCCCTTTGAAATAAGACAGTACTCGTTGTAGATTTTACAGAAGCCCACCCACAGTTAAGAGACTTTTAAAAGAGACTATGGACTTTTAGGTGTTTGGATTATTTTAAGGACTTTGGGGTTTTTAAGGTTGTACTGTCTTATGTTGTGATATTAATATTAACATCATATCTTGGGGACAAGAACTGGAAAAGTTGTAGTTTAATAGTGATGTGTTTGTGTGTCAAGTTGACAAGGGGTCAGTTGTGCTGGATAGCTTTAGTGTCAACTTGATACACCTGGGTTGAAGGAAACTCAACTGGGGAATTGCCTTCATTGGACTGGCCTGTGGCCATATCCATGGGGCATCTTCTTGATTGTTGAGTGATGTGGGTGGTGCCATCACTGGGAAGGCGGGCCTGTGTCGCATAAGAAAACAGGCTGAGCAGGGGCCAGGGGAGCAAGCCAGTAAGCAATGTTCCTCCATGGCCTGTGCTCCAGCTCCTGCCTCCAGGTTCCTGCCCTGAGTTCCTATCTTGGGCTCCCTGATGAACTGTGACCCAGGAGACATAAGATAAATAAACCCTTTCCTCCCCAAGTTGGTAGTGGTCAGAGTGTTTTGCATAACAAACCAGGACAGCTGTCTATGGAGATGTATTATTATTTGTCTTGGAAAACAGAGGAGGGAGCTAAAGCTCTGGGGTTTGGATTTACTCCCTCAGAGCTAACCAACTGCTAAATGGCAAGTTTTAGGTATGGTCCCTGGAGCTCTGATCACAAACCCCAGACTATCCCAAGGTTCCACATTGCCTTCCTTGTCTTATATAATGAAAGCATGGTATAAATGAGTCCTGTTTTCTACCCTTCCAGGGTCCAGTTACACATACTCTGTTTCCGATGATGGCTGAAGACCTTCCCTTTACCTCAAAGATAGGTGTGTCATTGGCCCCAACATCACAAATGCACACCCACAGGAAAAAAATCCCATAGAAAACTCATAGTGTTCTTCCCGCTGACCCTGGTCCCTGGTGTCCTTATCTAAAATCAGGGTTTTGAATTGCAGCAAGCAGTGTTATTATGATCAGAGGCACAGGCATAAAGCCAACATCAAAAAAAAAATTTTTTTTTACAATGTTTACCCAAACTTTGTTTTTTTTTTTTTAAAAAAAAAATTCCTTAAAATAGCTGAAAATAAAAGGCTTTGGCAAAACACTTTATGACTGAGGCCCAGACTCTCAATCTTATTAGTAACCAGAGCAGATGGCACTATGAACAAACAGGGTTTTTCAACTGCTCTCTGTTGAAAGTAATATTTGGTAGTAATGTGAAAGACTTAAAAGTCACCTCAGTTTGAATGGCGAGTACTGGGATTCTGTCTGTGAGGTCTGTGGCTGCTTCTGCCCACAAGTCAGGCAATGCGCAGGGCAAGTTCTTGAGATGGAACGGAGCAGGTTTCTGCCGTGGAGATCAAAGGCGTTAGCATAGTCATCCAAATGGGCACCTGTAATAACATAAAAGAGTGATTAACATGTTCTCAGTCTTGTGTTTCCCGTTTGCCCATCTGAAGCCTCCATCCACCCAGCCTCATGTTTGTCTCTTAAGCCTATGACTATCATTGAACAGCAAGAGCTTAAAGCTAATTTTATAACAAATAAACAGTTGTAAGTTTGTCAAATACTGCATAGGTTTCTAGGAAATACTCTGTTTTTGTTCAGCTTGAAATTTGGCCTGAGATGAGAGAATGTGTTTGATTGTTGCTGCTTGATTTTCTGAACCTGTGTCTTAAAAGACAGCAGGTTTGGGAGTAGAGTTTGATCCTATGATTCAACCTTGGAATGCTCTTGCCATGTGTCTCTGTGCCTTTTGTCAGGGTCTTTGATTAGGAAGAGAACAGTAGAGAATCCTTTCGGTTCAATACCTTCCTATCGTTACATTCTTTGAGTCTTTTTCTTTCTTTCACCAATTAGCACTTACCCCAATATGAGCAGAGAATTACAACTGATACCATGTAGTAAGTAGGATTCTTTCCAGAAAACATTTTATACAAAATTAAATATCATTCCAGGCCTCTACTTTTAAAAAAAGGAAACACAAGTCCATTGAATTTCAAGCATTGATAGCTAAAGCTCCCAGGAGTTAAAGGTTTGGTATCAACAAAAATTCAGAACTATTCCATTTTTAGGTTAGTTAAGTAAACAGACACACGGAGTGCCAAAATGCTTGAAATAGCCCTTGTCTGTTGACCCTGTCCAGGGAACTTCAGGAGAATAAAGCAGAGGTGTTTGTATGAATGCAGATTAAAATCTTCACCACTTACTAGCCACACAAATTTCAGTATATTATATAATGTCTAAGTCTGTTTTCTAATCTATAAAGTGGCATCAATGAGGGTGTTAGAAGGGTTGAATGGATAGCTGTAAGGCCTAGTTCACTGTCTAGACACACTGAGCACTGTTATTACAGCACTGAAACCAGCAAATTCCCCTTTGTTTTTTAAAGTAACTTTATTAGCACACAGTTGATAGATTCCCTCAGTTGTCACTAATTTTCTTACCTTCCCAATGCACAAGATTCAATCTGAACACTTAGCAAAAGGGCTGAAAAACTCAAACTGGAATAATTTTTCTGGTCAAAAATTCACATTGAAAACCAAATTTATCTTTTATTGACCAATAAAATGACATGTTATCCCCAAACACAGACATTTCCACAATCCATTGCCCTGAAGCATGTCACGAGACCCAGGCAGAATTTTGCTGACCTTGCCTATGAGCAAGTCATAACACACTTGTTAAATTCCTCTGGGTTGATGACCTCATACCCTCTTTGCCCAATCATGCTATTCTGTAGCTGATCACATCATCAGACTTACACAAGCTTATACGTTTGAGATTTCTTTACTTCCTTCACTTTTGAAGGGACCAGGGTCACATATAACTTAAGCAGATCTGCAGATTGTTTATGTGTTACTGTCTTGCTCCAGGGTGCTGAGGTAGTTTGCCCCTTAAATGTCCCCAGCTGGACTCTACTAGGAGGTAATAGAATCTTTCAGAGATAAGGCTTGCTGGGAGATCTCTAGATCAGTGGGTGTGCCTTGATTGGGATAGTGGGATACCTATTCTTGTTTATCTCTGTCTTTTCTTTCATTCCCAGGTCATAAAGTAAATGTTCTTAATGTATGTCTGTGTGGCCACTGTTAGGGGTCTTGTATAATCACAGTTTTTATAACTATCATTTCATTAAACTATCATAAAAATGCTGTTTACCCTTGACACCCATTTCCAAAGAACTAAAAGCAACAGGGATAATCAATCAAGGACAAGAATTTCTAAACCCATGAGGCAAAGCAAAACTTCTTTTTATAAGTTGATTATTTAGATCTTTTGTTATAATGACAGAAAGGTGACCCAAGCCCTTGGACTGAGGTCTGAGATTGGAAAGAGACTTTTTTCTCCATGTATTATACTATATTTATTAAAATGATATTGAGGGCTGGAGAGATGGCTCAGTGGTTTAAAGCATTGGCTACTCTTGCAGAAGACATGGGTTCTAATCCCAGCACCCACACTGTAGCTAACAACCATCCGTAACTCCAGTTCCAGGGGATCTAATGCCCTCTTCTGACCTCCATGGGCATTGTACAATATGGGCACATTTACGTACATGAAAGCAATACATTCATATACATAAAACCAACAAAATAAATAGTATTTTTAAAAGATCCATGAAGGAAAACTGATATATTGGACTTCATCAGAATTTAGGTGTTTTTCTCAGTGAAAAATCATGTTAAGAGAATGAAAATTCTGAGTTTAAGAACTGGAAAAAATGAAAATTAAAATATCTAATTTAAAATGGGCTTTGAAAACAGTATCAAAAGAAAAACTAAACAATTCTTTTAGAAAACATAAAAATTAAAAACAGAACAGGAGATAGAGGTAAGCAGTGAGTCTATAAAGAGAGTGGATCTTTGTAAGTTCAAGGCCAGCCTGGTCTACATAGTGAGTTCCAGGACAGCTGGGGCTACAAGGAGACCCTGTCTCAAAAACAACAACAACAAAAGAGATGTTTATCATCACTAGCTATTCAGCGAAATACAGTTAAAATATAATAACACCATAATCTTCTTTTTAAGTTATTTGAATAACACTTAAAGGCCAATAAGCTAACAGTAAGTGGACAAGTCCAGATCATAGTTGTGAACTGTAATCCGAAGTGTAAACTAAATATGCATGAATCCATGTGGATATGGGTAAATTATTGAAAAATAGACAAGAGTCAAGTGCATCTTAGAAAGTAGTTCAAATACTAATCCATTGCCTGCATGTGACACCTATGTCGTGAAATAGACAAGAGTCAAGTGCATCTTAGAAAGTAGTTCAAATACTAATCCATCTTTAAAAAACTAATTTTATGTGTATGCATGCATTGCCTGCATGTGACACCTATGTCGTACAGTGAGATCAGAAATCAGAAGAATGCATCAGATCCCTTGGAACTGGAGTTACAGACTGTTGTTAGCCACCATGTGGGTGCTGGGAATCGAACCTGAGTCCTCTGCAAGAATAGCCTGTGCTTTTAACTGTTAAGCCATCTCTCCAGCCCCTCATGACTCCTGATGTCATATCAAAGACTGTACCCCAACCTAGGTCCTAAAATTTTCTTCCTTTGTTTTATTTTAAAAGTTGCAGACTTTGACATTTTGACATTTTGTATTTAAATCCACGCTACAGTATTTAAATCCTCTGTAAGAGTAGCCTGTGATTTTAACTGCTGAGCCATCTTTCCAGCCCCTCATGACTCTTGTTTGGATGACATATCAAAGGTTGTTCCCCAATCTAGATCCTAAAATTTTCTTCCTTTGTTTTATTCTAAAAGTTGCAGACTTTGACATTTTGACATTTTGTATTTAAATCCATGCTATAATTTAAAGTACTTTTGCATAGTATATTACTTTGAGATTCATTTATTTGCCTTTGGCTAACCAAATTTTTATTATTTTTTATGTTATGTTTATGAGTGTTATGCCTGCATGTATGTAAGTGCACCTGTGTTCTGAAGTGCCAGTGGAGGGCAGAAGAGGGTACTGGATCCCCTGGAACTGTAGATACAAATGGCTATTAGCCCCCATGTAGGTGTTAGGATTCAAACCCAGGTCCTCGAACAGTGACCAGTGCTCGAGCCATCTCTCTAGTCCCAGACATCCAATTTTTTAAAATAGAATTTCTTATTTATTCTTTGATAATGCCATATATGCATACAATGTGTTTCAGACATATTCAGTTCTTACTCCTCCCTGACCTCCATCATCATGCCTTCCTCCCAAACTAATGTCTTCTTTTTAAAATATTTTATTTTATTTATGTGTATGAGTGTTTTTCCTGCATGTATGTAAGTGCACCATGTGCTTACAGTGCCCACAGAGGCCAGAAGGTGTCAGATCTCCTAGAATTGGAGTTATGGATAGTTGTTGGCCAGCATGTGGGTGCTGGGAATTGAACCCCGATCCTCTGGAAGAGCAGTCAGTGCTCTTAACCACTGAGCCATTGTTCCAGACCCAATGTCTTCTTTTTAAATAGCCCAATGAATCCAACACATGCTGCCCATGCATTTATCATTAACTTGGAGCCATTCACTAAAGCATGGTCAATCTAGCAAGGACCATACTCTTAAAGGAAACTGACTTTCCCTCTCCCAGCCATTAACTGTCAGTAGCTCCTTGGCTAGGAATGAGTGTTCCAGAGCCCCATCCCCCTCCGTGCTGGAATATTGATTAGCTTGATCTTGTTCAAGTCTTATGCAGGTGATCACTGCTGCTGTGAATTCATGAGGATGCCCAATTTTGTTTTAGAATCATTTGCTGAAAAGACTACCACTGAACTGATTTTTGCACACGTATTTATGTTGTTTACTTGTGAATTCAGTTTTATATTCCACTGATGTATGTATCTATATCGCCAAGGATTGAGTCCACATTCTCTGGCTATTATAGCTATATAATTAATCAACATCAGGCAGAATGATCTATGTTATGCTATTCCTTTTCAAAACAATCTTAGCTAACAGAGTCTATCCCTAGCCATAACAATTTAGAATGTTTTCCTATACCTACAAAGCTATTTCCAGATTTTTGCATGAATCTATAAAAGCTATTGATTAAAATAGAAGCACAGCATCTTTACTATGTTGACTCTTCCTACCTATGACCTCATCATCTCACTATATATTTAAATATTTCTTTGATATTGTTCATCAGTGTTTTGTGTCTTCAGCATATAGATATTCTTATGCCATTGTACATAATCATTTCCTTTATTTGGTATGAATATAAGCAACCTTGAATTCTGAATTTTGGAATCATTGCTAGCATATAAAAATATGGTTTGGCCAGGCATGGTAGTGTAACCTATGACACCAATGCTTCAAAAGTTGAGGCCACACTAGTTCAAAGCTAGCCAGGACTACCGTAATAACTACTTTTCTCATCTAGGTGACCAAACATACCTGACAAAGCAGTTTAAGGGAGGAAGGTTTTATTTCAGTCATGGATAGGTGTATGTAGTCCATCGTGGCAGGAAATGTATGGCAGAGTTAATGGAAGCTGAAGAATGTGTCTGGAACTTCTCACGTCTCAACAGAAGAAGTATCCACTGGAGTCTAGTCAGCCTACCTAGAGTTAGAGAAGATCTGTTCTCCCTCACCCAGCAGTAAACAGTTGCCTATAGTTCCTCAGTTAGGTTTGGGGCCTGATGCCCATTTCCCTTCTTCTATGCCGAGTTTTTGTCTAAGTCAGTTGACATGGGTTTTCTGCATGTTGTCACCATTATTGCAAGTTAATATGAGCAAGTTCCTAGTGGCCTGAAAGCCTAGCTATTACAGAGTTCCACAACTGAGTTCCATATCTCTCACACACAGAGAATATACATCTGAGAGATTCCCAGCCCTAAGTGCCATTTACCGTGGAATCTCTACATCTAAGGTTCATGGAATATAGTGGAACAGGGGGTAGAGAGAATGCTAACAAATGCCTCAACTCTCACCAGTGAAGCTTCTTCACACAACAGAGTATGATGCACACAGAAGGCCACAACTGACTAAGCTTTAGAGAATAAGAGACTATAGAGTGCCTATCCCTGGATAGGACTCCTATATTAAACCTCACCTACCCATGGTTCAGGGACTATCACAGAAGAGGGTATGGAACAATTGTAAGAGTCAGGATTGGTATATGAACCTAAGGAAACTGGTGTTATTTCTAATCAGCCCTGCATTCATTGGCTATAGCTGTATAGCAGATAACCACAGGATGGATGGCTTAAACTACAGAAAGTTATTTCCTCACAGATCTTAGAATGAGCAGACATCTAAGATCAAGGTGTCAGCAGAATTAAGTTAAAGATCACGTGAGAAAGTTCTTGCTTTCTTACTGTGTGCTGTGTGCTGTGAGTGAGAGGGAGATGTAGAGGATAGAGAGAGGGAAAAGGGGATTTTGTGTTTTGCTATTCTTACAATTTCTTTTATTTTTGAAATTATGTGAATGTGTGAGTATCTGTGTAGGAAAGGACTGAGAGACTTTATAGTCTCTCACTCTCTGCACATTGGCCAGTTATGGGTCTCTGTGTTAAAGGTCATCTGTTTCAAGAAAAAATTCTCTGATGAGCACATTAAAGATGCACTAAAATATGGGTATAACAATAAGTCATTAGGAGCCAGGTTAATGCTATGTCTATTTAGCAGAATAATAGTAGTAGATTCCTCCCTATGAACTGTGACCTGTATAGCCAAAAGTTCTTGGCTCTGATAACAGTTCCAGATATGGGCTCCATCTTGTGAAGTGAGCCTTAAATCCCATCAGAAAGTGGTTGGTTACATCCATAACACTCGTGCCACTATTGCACCTGTGGGCAAGTGCAGTTGTTTCTGTAACTTGCAGGGTTCACAGCTGGGTAAGGTTGATGGTTGCATAGCACCATTTAGTATGTGAAAGCTATCTTGAAGTTTCATCTCTGAAAAATCATTTTAGTTATAAAATTATAAAGTGAAGTCACAATGCCAAAGAAATAGTAGACTTCTTGCTCAATAAATTTACTTATTTTATTTTCTCTTAAGTTTCTGTTTGCTTATTTATTATTTTGACTTGTGTTTATCAGGGGAAACAAAGCATGACACACATCCCATAGTTTTGGATCACTGCATTCTTCCAACTCATACTTCAACTCATAATTCCTTACAGCAATAAAATTTCTTATTCCGTTTTCACAGTTGACTTCTTGTAACAGTGCTGCTGCTATGGCTACAGTGACTGAAAACGAAACACTCCACTATAATTTCTACTGGTTCCAGTGCCAATAAGACCACAGTGAAGCAGAGCCATGAACTGAATTCAGTTGTGCAATGTGCATTAGATCTATTCCTAGATGAAGTTGGGAGGAAACAAAGGCAAGAGCAAATCATCCACTGGTGAGAGAGCTTGCATGAGTTCCTGAGTTTGGATCCCAGCAGCCATGTAAACACTGGGCCTGGTGATTCACATCTATAAGTCTAGCACCAGGGCAATGGAGACAGGTGGATCCTGGTGGTTTGCTGGCCAGTCAGTCTAGCCGTGAGAGACCCTCCCTCAAAAAAGAATGTGAAGAAGGAATTGAGGAACCCACACCAAGATCAACCTCTGAACTCCATGTGATCCAGCATGGGCAAGCACCCACACATGTACATGTGCACACACATGAGCATACATGTTTATACTACACCCCAACTCCCACACATACATACAACATTCACACAACACACACACACACACATACACCTTGCATACACTACAGACATACACATACCCTACATATATCCCACACACCCACTGCACACCCCCAACACTACACACTCATACAGCACACACACACACACTACACACCTCCCCCCACTAAATGCACACACACCATGCCCACATGCATCACATCCCCCATGCTATGTAGCACCACACCTTCGCACACTACAGTGCCCCCCACAAGAATCATCTAAGGTAAAGACTATATCCATGCAGAAACCATCCACAGATATATGTTTTGTTCCAAACTCATTGATGAATGTGTTTAGTACCCTCAAATATTTAATGCTTAGTAGAGTCTTGGCTTTAAATTTTTTCCTCCAAATTTATAAAGATTGATATCTTCAGGGCTTTTGTAATTATCTGAATTCTACTCTATTTTATGTGTATGAGTATATTTCCTGCATGTATGTAGGTTTATCAATGTCATGAAATGCCTGAAAACGTCAGAAGAGGGCATCGGATACCCTGGAACTGGAGTTACAGGTGGCTGTTAGCCTCTATGTGGGTGCTGGGAACCAAACCTGGGCCCTCTGCAAGAGCATCCACTGAGCCATCTCCTCAGCCCCCCTGAATTCTAGTTGTGGAAAAGAAAATCAAATTGGATGAGAAGAGCTCCTGGAATTATCCTTTGAATCTCAGCGTCTAAACATGCTAGATATGTCGAGGTTAAATGTTGACCTTCACAGTCAGAGACTAGCGCTTCCGATCTGGTCTGGTCTTCCATATCAACTGTGATTCCCCGATGCAATGATATTGCAATGCACGAAAACGATTTGTTCCAAGGTCTCTAGATAGTTTTTAGATTTTTTTCTTTCACATTTATCCCTAATTTATTTTCTCTCAATTCAAAAACACCTGAGATTAAAAACTGATGACAGCAGAAAGCTGTTTGTAAATCCTGATTTGGGAGTGTTTTTCTTTTTCTCTACATATATGTGATAATGCCAAGAGGAAGTAGTTAAAAATAACGTTGATTTTTACTGCAACTAAGTTTATAGCCTTTCAACATGGTAACTCCTTTAAGGCTTGGAGAGACACCCCCAAAGACTCATAAAATATCTTTAAATATCAGTTTGAAAGCAAATTTGTTTGTAGCTTTTGGGTTTTGCCAAAAAGGGAAATCTGAAATGTTTGGCGATTTTTTTTTTTAGATGAAGGGTATAATGTTCCAGTTGCTGAACTCCTCTGAGGATTGTTGAAACAACTCACGACTTTCTCATTTTTGTTCATCCAGGAAATGAAAGAAAAAGCCCGTCTTTTACTCTGTGGCATTAGAAATGTTGGAACGCATTCATCGATCCGTTGGGAAAGAGGTGGAAAGAATGTACTTTTCTCAGCTGATATCTGACACTTTCCCCTAAATGAACTCAGTCATTCACCTAAAACTTCTTACAAGTTCATTTGTATGTCTGCACAATTAACAATTTTAAAACAGGTTTTGGTTTCAACCTTGGCTGTACTGACATTTGGAATGGAAAAATTCTTTATGGAGGCGAAGGTCCTCCGCATTGTGTGATGTTTAGTAGCAGCCCTGACCTCTGCACGCTAGATGAAAATAATTGCCCCACCACACTGATTCTGCCTCCATTACAACAACCAAAAATGTCTCCAAACTGCCAAATGGCCCCTGGGAGGCAAACTGCCCTTAGTCAAGAACCATTGCAATAATTCTTGCAAAATAATACTTCCAGGACTTAAGGTATCAGTTATCTTTGCTTTTCTGTAAACAGCAACATGCCCTGTGAGTCTGTGTATTTTGAAAATGTATTTAAAGTGTCAGATTCTGTTCATTGCTGATTGAAATTATATCTAGCTGTACACAGATCTTCTGTGGGGCGGGGGTCTCATTTCTTGGTGCGGGGTGAGTATGTATTGGGTCAACTCTATGTACAATCACGTCATTATCTTTAAATATACATTTGAGTGGTACAGTCTTATACATGGCTGTTTCTAAAAGGCAGTGAACACATATCATGGTAGACTTCTCATCTTCCTCTCACATCACTTTATTTTCCTTCTTTCATAGGAATATTTATCTGGTGAAAGTCCTCACTCAGAGAGTAGTCAAGAAAGTAATAGGTTGAAAAGAGAACCAAGAACCATGCAAGAAAGGTGCTAAAAGGAAGTGGAAAATGGCTTTGCTTTCCTTATGAAGTGCTAGGGAAAAAAAACACATCTTGCAAAAATTTGAATCTGGAAGCCGATGATTATTCGCTTCAGGGACGTGCACCATTCAAAAGACCTCAGGGTTTTAGGACTCTCTCAATGACCTCTGCTATTCTGAGTGTGTCCTCGGAAACATGGAACAAGTTTCTAAGTAAGAATGTTGCTCTAGCATGTCTTTCTCTGGACCAGATTCCCTCTTCGGGATCTTCCAAGTGTTACATTGAATTTGTATTTGAAACCCAAACTATGTGGCATAGAATTTGGCTCATGTATTATTTGGGCTATCTTAATTTGGGAAAATTTACTGTTGATATAAATGTCCCTGAATTTTCATTCTTTGCTCAGAATTCTATGAACTGCAGTTCCTACAAGAATGCACGTTTCAGAAGTTTGCTATCTTAAACATAAGCATACCATTGTTCTCTTTGTTCTGTATTTCTGATCATATGGTTTCGCTCAAGTGCTGTCATTTTTTATTTGAGACAAGGTCTCTCTGTAACTGCAGCTGGTCTGGAACTAGCTATGTAGACTAGGTTAGCCTTGATCTTGTAGAGATCTGCCTGCCTCTGCTTCTTGAGTGCAGACTTAAAGCCAAGTGCCTCCATGCCTGGTAAGTATGGAAATTTTTAACAAAGTTTCACAGTAGATGAATGTGGAATGCACATACATTTGCATCTATTGAGAAGAGTGAAACAAATAAGTAATTTCCAAAATTCTGCTACATTGTCATAGAATTTTTAGTAATCAAAATTTGCAAATAAAAATTCCCCATGAATCTGTATTTCATTCACAAATTGAAGCCCCATCGACTTATGTACAACTAATTCCATTCATTAATATCTTGGCTATAAATGGAAACACAGAGAACTAAAAGGAATAATTATGGGTAGTTGCTTGAGATAATTAACCATAAATTTCACAATGGAAGGTAGTGTGTGTCATTAAGAAATCCACTTTCTCTTTGAATATAACGTGGTTAAGTTATACATTTTCCTACTTTTGTCCACTACAAGGGCCATTCAGACCATATACACAGAGATGAACTTCCATTGACTTATGTATCTGTTTGACCTCATTTCTGATCTACGTTTAGTACTGCTATTATTTCTGCTCCGAGTCATAGGAAGTATAAATCCTACTGTCTTCTTCATAATCACCAGCGATGAGGTGATTTTGACTCATGCTTTTGCAAATATAAAAGTATGTCAGAGATGCTAACTCATTCTCTTCTGGATTCCCATAAAACCACCAAGCAAAATTCATCCTTGATATTACATAAGATCCATCCAATCCACCTATGTGCCTAAACCAACCCATTTATTCAACACTACACAAATATTTTTGGTAATTCATTATGCACTAGGAATTGTCCCAAGAACCCATAGAAACAATTTTTGCCCTCATTAAACTTTTATTTTAGTGTGGCTTAAGGGGAGAGACACTAAAAGAGTCAACTAACAAATAGAAAAATATAAATTAAATATTGATGTTTAATGAACAAATTTTAACAGAGCCATGGGGTAGGACATAATGACTAGAATGTAGAAGAAGCATTAGTCTTGGTACCTGGGGCCTGACTCCCTGGGGAGGAGGCATTTGAACTAAGACAGAATGGATAAGAATCATTTAAGTATGTGGACTTACAGAAGATGATTTCAGGCAAAAGGAATTCCAATCACAACGGGCCTGGGGAAGGAACAAGCTTGATACCCTTGATAGAGGGAAGAAGATCTATGTGTCCTTTTACAGTCACATTCTAAGGCCCTTACAACTAATGCATGCTTATCTCAGATAGAGTTCTTATGGAGGTAACTGATATTAAGTGAGTATAGGGCAGGTATACACTTAAGAAGACACAAAGCCTGGGGCTGGAGAGATGGTTCAGCAGTTAAGAGAAATTACTGTTTGTCTTAATTTGATTTCTATTGTTGTGACAACCAACATGACCAAAGAAACTTGGAGGAGAAATGCCTTTATTTCATCTTATACTTCGAGCAACAGTCCATCAGTGAGAGGAGCCAAGGCAGGGACTCAAGAAAAACGGGATTTGGACACAGAAACTGAAGCACAGACCATGGAGGAAGCTACTTCCTGGTTTGCTCCCCTGGCCTGTGCTCAGCCTGCTTTCTTGTATAACCCAGGAACACTGGCCCAAAGGTGGCACCTCCCACAGTGGCCTGGTTTGTCCCACATCACTCAACAATCAAGAAAACACCTCATAGACCTGTCCACAGACCAGTTTGATAGAAGAAATTTTCCAAGTGAGGTTCCCTCTACCCAGGTGTGTCAAGTTGACACCTGAAGCCATCCAGCACACATTGCTCTTGCAGAGGACCCAAGTTTATTTCCCAGCACCCATATTCGGAGGCTCACCAGCACCTGTAACACCAGCTCCAGGGGATCCAACAGCCTCTTTTGAGATCTCTGAGTCTTGGGAGGAAAGTGTACGATACAAGTGTAGTCCTTCAAGTTGTTGGTTAGGGTAGTCCAAGAGATCCCCAAAATAATATAGGCTATTGCCACAGCCCTTGATTGCCACCCAGAATTTGAAGGTAAGGCCCTATTGATGAAGACAGGACATAATTTGAGTATAGGGCATGGAGCAATGGAGCTGGAACTGACCTGGAAGCTTCCTCGCTGAAGTCTAGCTTTCACAGTTTTGGAGGACGCTATGCAAGCTGCTAAGGGAGAAAATCAACCAACTCTCTAACACCAGTTTTAAAGTCTAATAACCACAACAATGACCAGCACAGCTAATTATATTGCAGTAGTGGCACTTTTATCTTGGGGATAATCGAGAGCTACCTAATTGGACTTAAAGCCCTCTCAATGGGAGGGAACTTATGGGTGGCACTGTAAAGAGCCACATGCACATGACTGAATAGGTTATAGATCCTATTGAAAACCCTACCTCTGTCATATCCCTA
Organism: Nannospalax galili; assembly: GCF_000622305.1. NCBI lineage: Eukaryota > Metazoa > Chordata > Mammalia > Rodentia > Spalacidae > Nannospalax > Nannospalax galili. The sequence goes on along the minus strand of NW_008353604.1, from coordinate 377,535 downwards.
GGGAAACAAGTGTAATTTCTTACTCTCTGTTAAATATGGATCCTTATATTTACAGACAAGCATACCAGACACCACTCATTAAAGAAGCGTCTTTTTGCAACAGATGGAGACTTTTGCAGAGTTTCACAATAGGTCACACACAGAGAACAAGTGTCTGAGAGATGCCCAACCCTAAGTGACACATCTACAATGGAACCTCTACATCTAAGGCTCATGGAACATGGAGAAACAGGGTAGAGAGAAAACTAATGCACCCTTCAACTGTCACACAGCAGCCTTTCCTCTTGTAACAGTATGATGCACACAGAAGGCCACAACTGGCCAAGGTGTGGAGAATAAGAGACTTCAGTGTACATGCCCTCGGATAGGACTTCTATATTAAACTCCATCCACCCATGGTTCAGGAACCATTGTCAAAGAGTGGGTGGAAAGCCAGGGCTGGCACATGAACATAAGGAAACAGAGTCTTCCAGGCCTATGGGAACTTGCTTATAACTTACAGTAATGGTGACAGCATGCACAAGACCCATGCAGACTAAATCAGACAAAACTCCAGTATAGAACTTGGGAAATGGGCAGCAGGCCCCAACCTTAGGCAACAAACTATTGGCAACATATTACTGCTGGGTGAGGGAGAGTTAATATTTAAAGGAGTTATGCTAGGTAAGCTAACTAGTAGTGGATGGACTTACACTGAGGAACAAACTGGGTACACAAACTTGCCTTGATAGAACTTAACACATATGACAAAATGCATTAAATCTGATGGGGAGGCTATTGGGGAGAATGGACTGGAATGCGGGTATAAATATGATTAAGATTTATTGTATGAAATGAAAAAATTTAAAACATGCATTGAGGTGCTAGATAGATGGCTCAGCATTTAAGAGCGCTGGCTGCTAGAGGAACCGGGTTTGAGTCCCAGCACTCACATGACAGCTGACAACTGCCCATAACTCAAGTTTCAGGGGAATCCAATGCCCCCTTCTGACATCTGCAAGCATTTCACAGCATGGGTGCACTTACATACATGTAGGTAATACAGTCATACACATAAAATAAAAATAATAAAATATTTTAGAAATATAATATAAATGTATTTTAAGATGAAAGCAGGGAAGAGAGAGAGAGAGAGAGAGAGAGAGAGAGAGAGAGAATAGAAGTACCAGGTAGATGAATGGAGTCAAACAACCAGAGCATATTTTCTGCCCTGGAAACAACAATGTCATTACAACAGTTGTTTGGAGCTTATGTCCTCTCTGTGTATGTGAAACTACTGTTTATTATAAAAGCTGATGAAGCTTCACTTCACAGTAATGTGCAAACTAGAGGAGAGCATATTGAGACTGACAGGTGCAGCGTCACAAAAAGATAAATAGCATTAGGGCTTATGTCATTGTTTCAAAGGACTTAGATAAAAGAGGAAAATTTCTTCATTTTATTTAACTAATTTTCTGTACTATACGATGCTGCAGGCTCTTTTGAATAATTGTCCTCTCTAGATTTTCCTGTAGGAATTTACTATTGTGTAAATTAAAAAGCTGAGGTTCTGAGGGGTTAAAGTGACGGAGGAAGCCCTGTGTTAGAATCGCATGAGAAATACTATTTTCAGTATTCCGCAGCTAAGCAGGTTTATTTATCTAACTCCTTTGCCATTTTCATGGATGGTGAATTTTTCTGCATAATTATTGAGCACGTTTGTAAATGGAGAAATACTTGACTTCCTGATAAATTAATGTGGCAGATATAAACCTAACTCATACAAATGCAAATATCACACGAAATCCACTAAACTTAGTGAGTTTTGACAGACACTTGACAACATTCCTTTAATTCCTGACCCCATTTCAGAAACAAGAAAAGAAATTTTGGGACGGATTTAGAAACATCAAAACTGAAGCTGCTATTTTGTCCCCAAGTTACCCTCTTCACTGTTTTTCTCTCTTTCTGTGCTAGAAGCTCGCCTTGTAAACTACAAGGGGGCATTCATTCCTAGATGCACTGTCCCCAATACAGCCACTACCTCACATTTACAGGGCTTCTGATTATTTGCCAGTGTCCTTAGAATATACAGGCCTTTCTTTGTCTGGTCCTAGCAACTAAATCTGTACCATGAAGTTCTTATAAAATATTTCCTGATTCTTTGAGAATGTCAAAACTCAGACATCATCTAAGTGTTGATAGACTATGTGACTGTAGAGGCTGGAGAGATGCCTCTGTGGATAACAGTAGGTTTTATTCTTTCAAGAGGACCTGTGCCCACATGAGGCAGCTCACAACCACCTATAATTCTAGGAGATCTGATACCTTTTTTTACTTCTGTGAGCATCTACACGTACATGCACAGATAAACACGCATACATATTGTTTTAGGATAAATGAAAAGGAATTTCCTTGGGTTTACTAATGATTTTCCCATGGAATTGTGCCCCCGCCCCCAAAAAATATAGTAATAGAAATAAGTCTTTCTTTGGGAAACCCCATCAGAGACTTGGTACTACTCTAAGAGCATGCATTAAAAATAGCAGAATGGGACTAAAATATCCTCTCTAGGAATATTCTGGAGGTATTGTCAGAGCGTCTTCATATTTTTAAAGATAATCTGAAACAAAGAAACAAAAAACCCACCCACGGCTCAGGAACCACCATAGAAGAGAAGGCAGGAAGACCGTAAGAACCCGGGCTGGTTCGTGAACACAGGGAGGTGGAGGCCTACAGGCCACTGGGGGCTTACTCATGTGAGCCTGCGGCAGTGGTGGTGTCGAGCGCAGGACCCATGTCAGCTCAATTAAACAAGGGTCCAAAGGCGAGGTGAGAAATAGGTGGCGGGCCAGCACTATATTGAGAACTGTTTGAGACTGATTGCTGCTGGGTGAGGGAGAGTATGACTTACACAGGACCACTGGATGGGCTGACTAGACGCCAGTGGACACATTTACACTGAAGGACATTTGGGCACAAACACCTGAATGAATAGGACTCAGTATGAATGGCAGAGTGCGTAGGGTTCTGTGGGGGGATGGGGTAGGCATGAATGGGGGAGGTGATCTGGATTTGAGTGGGAAATCTTGTGTGAAATTTGAAAAGCTCACTGAAAAATTAAATTAAAAATTTATGGAGAAAATCTTTCACTTTGCTGTCTTGCTAAGATACAAGAGCATTAAAAGCAACCCTGCAAACCAGTCAAGCTCATCATCTTCATCCACGGCTATGTAGGACTTACAAAACCAATGAAAACGATTTGCATCAAGTGGAGTAAACTAATATTAACATCACAAATGTTCTTGATCTAAGTTTAAATAAAAATAGAATTATTCTAGAAAAAAAAATCCAACAGCATTAAGAGCTCTTGTGAAACATTTTTAACTTTTCCCATCTGGTCATTTCTAAGAAACATTATTCAGGATTTCCAAGTAATGAAGCATCAATTTAGGTGAGTTCTACTCATAGAATTCCAGGGGAAATAAGAAAATGAAGTGTACTCTTAAATTTCAAACAGCAGATTTTCTCTACTGCTTTTGGCACATTTTGTGACCTTATAACTGAGGTCATGCAAGCAAATGGTCCGCCACAGGGATGGCCAAGATCCAATGGCTATGTAATAGTTGTGGCTTTCTATGACAGTCTTGGCTAAACCCAGGCCTGGTGGCCGTATGAAAGATTAGTGTTTCTGTATGAATAGTTTTGAAAATATTTTTATGATTTTTATTTTATGTGTGCAAGTGTACTGCCTACATGTATGTAAGTGCACCCATGTTGCACAATGCCCATGGAGGTCACAAGAGGGTGTTGGATCCACTGGAACTGGAGTTACAGATGATTGCTAGATGTCATGTGGATGCTGGAGACCAAACCCATGTCCTCTGAAGAGCACCAGTTCTCTTAGCTGCTGAGCCATCTCTCTAGCCCATGAATAATTTTTAAGCATAAATGGTATCCATTACTTCAACAAATATAAACTCCTCTAGAGTCAGCTATTGCCCTTTTTCTCAGTATCCTTCAGAGATTTAAAAGCACTGATTTTACAAGGAAAAAAAACTGTTCTTTGTTGGTTATCCAACATAAATTCGTTTATTAGAAACAAATAAAGCAACAGGAACTTCACATCACAATCAGTAGTGGAATTGTTTTCCAAAAAATAGTTTATTTTATGTAACACATCATTTAATTCAGATGCCTCTCTGTTTATCATTTGTCCAGTTGAGCTGTCTATTGAAGATAGTGGGGTATTAAAGTCAGCTACTATTACTGAGTTGGGGTTAATCTTTGTTTTATAGTTCTGGAGGACTGATTTTATGAAATTAGGTGCTCCAGAGTTTGGTGTATACATGTTCATGATTGTAATATCTTCTTGGTCAATTGTTCCTTTGATTAGAACAAAATAACCCTCTCTATTTCTTTTGATGAGTTTTAATTTGAAGTCTATTTTGTTAGATATTAAAACTGTGACACCTGCTTGCTTCTTAGGCCCATTTTCTTGGAATATTTTTTCCATCCTTTCACCCTAAGTTAGAGTCTATCCTTGAAGGTGAGACGGGTTAATTGATGACAACAAAAAGATGGGTTTTCTTTCTCGATCCATCGCACCAGCCTGTGTCTTTTGACGGGAGCTGAGGCCACTGATATCTAGTATTATTGTTGAAAGGTGTGTACTGGATACTGTCGTTTTAATTTGTTTGTGTTTGTGGTCCTATTTTGTGTTTCTGTTATTATACCTTTCCTTTTTTTCTTTCTGTAGCCTCTTGGGTATATTCATTCTTTCTTTGGTCCTGTGTATTGCTTCAAGTATTCTCAGTAGGGCTGTTGTGAATGACATGAATCTCTTCAGTCTATCTGTGTCATGGAAAATTTTCTGCTCCCTTTCGACCTTGATAGATAGTTTGCTGGATAAAGTATTCAGGGTTGGCATCCAATGTTGTGTTTTTTAGAACTGGGAATATTTTGATCCAGGCTTTTCTGGCTTTCATAGTTTTCACTGAAAAGTCAGCTGTAATTCTGATGGGCTTTCCTTTATATGTTACTTGCTGTTTTTCTCTAGCAGCTTTTAGTACCCTCTCTTTGTTCTGTACATTTAATGTTTTTATTGTGATATGCTGTGGGGACTTTCTGTTCTGATCATGCCTAACTGGTGTTCTACGTACTTTTGAATTGTTGTAGGTATATCTTTCCCTAATTTAGGGATGTTTTCTTCTATAATCCTATTGAAGATCTGTTCAATGTCATTAGCTTAAGATTCATCTCCTTCTTGTATGCCTATAATTTGTAGGAGAGACCTCCCTTAGAGTGGTAGGTGGAGGTGGTCCAGGAGACTCCCAGAGTAACAAAGGATAGTGCCAAACATCTTGGTTATCTCCCAGAACTAGTAGATAAAATCCTACTGTTGAGGACAGGACATACTTAGGGTACAGAGCTTGAAACAATGGAGCAGGAACTGACCTGGAAGGCTTCTGACTGAAGTTTGGCTATCATAATGCTAGATGATGATGTGCAAACTCCCAAGGAGAAAAACAATCAATGATCCAACCCAGCCCTAAAGCCTAATAACCATAATGACTGGCATGGCAAACTACCTCAATTGGTATATTAGTGGCACTGTTATCTGGTGGGCAATCAACAGCTATCTAATTGGATTTAAAGCCCTCTCGATGGGAGGGAACTCATGAGTGGCACTGTAAAATCAGCCAAATACACATGGCAGGAGAGGACATGGATCCTGGAGAAAACCCTCTTTCATATCTCTCAACACAAATGAAACTTCTCTCCATATGCTAAATATTGACCCTTATATTTACAGACAAGCATACCATACACCACTCATCAAAGAAGCTCCTTTTTGCAACAGATGGAGGCTACTGCAGAATTGCACATCTGGTCAGACACAGAGAACATACGTCTGAGAGATGCTCAGTACTAGGCGACACATCTACAGTTGAACTCTACAACCAAGGCTCATGGAACATAGTAGAATACATGGTAGAGAGAAAACTAATGTATCTCTCAACTCTCACCAGTAAAGCTTCCTTATACAACAGTGTGATGCACACAGGAGGCCACAAATGACCAAGCTTTATAGAATAAGAGACTGTAGAGTGTAGGATGGGACTCCTATATGGAACCTCATCCACACACAGCTCAGGGACCATTGTGGCAAAGGGGGCAGAAAGATTGTAAGAGCCAGAACTGGTTCACAAATGCAGGGAAGAGGCTTCCAGACCACTGGAAGCTTGCATATGTGAACTTGTTGGAATGGTGGCATTGATCACAGGACTCATGCCAACTCAATCAAACAAGGACCCAGAGGGGAGGAGAGAAATAGGTGGCAGGGGTGGGGGAAGAACTAGACTGGCAACTATTCAAGATTGATTGCTGCTGGGTAAGGGAGAGTATGACTTACATACGATCACTAGAAGGGCTGACTAGACTCCAGTGGACACATTTACACTGAAGGACATTTGGATACAAGTGCCTGAATGAATAGGATTTAACATGTATGGCAGAACACATGAGGTTTGGTGGGGGGATAGGGGAGGCATGGATGGGGATGGAGATTTAAATTTGATTAAGAACTGTTGTATGAATTACAAAAGCTCAATAGAAATATTTTTAAAGGAACAGATGTTATCTGAACAAAAAATAATTCATTTATTATTTATGTGGATGAGTGCATTGCCTGCATGTGTGTAAGCTCACTCATGTAGTACTATGGCCATAGAGGTCAGAAGAAGGCTTCAGATCCCCTGGAACTGGAGTAACTGACAGTTGTTAGATGCCATGTGGGTGGTGGGAATCGAACCTGGGTCCTCCCCAAGAGCAGTCAGTGCTCTTAACCACTGAGTCATCTCTCTAGCCCCAGTGACGAAATTCTTTATACCGAATACTTTTTTCACTTCTCATCTCATCCACTTAATCATTCTGTTGATACCCTCATTATCATACTTAACATCTGGTAGAGAGGAAGCCTAGTCAGAGATTCTTCCCTTCACAATCAGGTATCACAGAGGAACTTGGGAAGCGGTTCAGTTTGGCTGCACTTGAAAATGTTGGAGATTAAACTGCTGGTTTCACTGAGCAGTTGGCAGTGGCAGGGCTCAGTGGGAGTTATCTCAGATGTTGCTGAGCCCACCTCTTTCTCTGATGAAAATGATCGATGCACTTTGATCTTGGTTAAATGCATAGACTGTGCATTGACCTCCCAGGGAAATTAGAGCATCTGAAATATAGCTAAAGATATATAATGACTTTAATTATGTATATTCTAAAAGTAAAATATTGACATTTTCTTTTTTCTTTTTTTTTTTTTTTTTTTGAATTATCCAGGAGTAGGCATTGTAGTCAAGTCTACTTGATGGCCAATTCCCATTTATTGATCAAAAGTATTCTTAATAAAGTTGTCATAGATATCCTCTTAATCACAATAAATCTTTTTGTGAAGCATCAGGTTTCATATGAATCCAGCCCATGGAAGTTATTAAAATGATACTTATGCTAGATAACTTCAGTTGTCTACTTGACACACTGGAGAAGCAGGACTCTCAGATGGGGAATTTTCTCATTGAATTGGCCTGTGGGCATGTCTGTGGGGCATTTTCTTGATTGTTGAGTGATGTGGGAGGACTCAGTCCACTGTGGGTGGTGCCACACCTCTTCAGGCTGTCCTGGGTTTAATAAGAAATTATGTTAAGCACGGGCCAGAGGAACAAGCCAGTAAGCAGCAGACTCCAGGTTCCTGTCCTGTGCTCCAGCCTTGACTTTCCTCACTAATGGATTGTGGCCTGAAAGTTATAAGCTGAAATAAACCCTTTCTTCCTCGTTTGCTTAGAGTATTTTCTTGATTGTTGAGTGATGTGGGAGGACTCAGTCCACTGTGGGTGGTGCCACACCTCTTCAGGCTGTCCTGGGTTTAATAAGAAATTATGTTAAGCACGGGCCAGAGGAACAAGCCAGTAAGCAGCAGACTCCAGGTTCCTGTCCTGTGCTCCAGCCTTGACTTTCCTCAGTAATGGATTGTGGCCTGAAAGTTATAAGCTGAAATAAACCCTTTCTTCCTCATTTGCTTAGAGCGTTTTGTCACAGCCACGAAACGAAACTAAGACAGCACTTTACTATTTTAAAAGAAGAGTATGCACACCACGTGACCCGATCCAGTGACTCAACTTAGGGGCACAGGTTCCTCCATGCAAACATTCTCAGCAAGATTCATAGTTCTCTAAGTCAGCTGTCTGTAACCGTGACAAAGTACCAGAGATAATGAACTGATAAAGAAGAAAGATTTATTTTGACTCATAGTCTTAGAGGTAAAATCCCATGGTGATCTGTCTTGTGGCTTTGGACCTGTGACAAGGAAAACCATCCTGTCTGGGAGTGTATGGTAATGAAGATGCTAACCCTCGGAAAACAGGAAGCAAGTAGAGGAAGGATCCCAAATATCCTTCCTTTCAGGAGGTCATAGTCCCTAAATGGTCTCTTAGTTCTTGACAGCATCCTACATTGTTCACTAAGCCATTAGCACTTGGGCCTTAGTAAACATTTAGAAGTTAAATATTTCCAGGAAAGAGTACATGTCTGATTAGTCTTATCATTCGCTGTGTTTTGTTTCAATAAAGTCTACTTTAGGAGACATTAATTTTTCCCTTTCATCAAATGTCAACAGTTGAGTTTTATATTTTCCAGTAAATGGATTGTAAAGTAAGCAGTGTGCGGCAGTACGTTTCTGACTGCTAAGGGCAGGACACTCAGGTGATGCTGTAATTACTAGAGAATTTCAATTGATTGTGTTGAATAGTCTTTTTTATGCAGGCTAATCCAGGCTAAGATGATAAGTGGTTAAGAGCATGGCTTCTCTTGCAGAGAATCTGGTTTGATCCCTATCACCTTCACAATTGTCCCTAACTCCAGTTCCAGGGGATCCAGCACCAACTTCTGACCTCCATGGCATTACAGGACACAAGTCCATGTATGTACATTAAGGAAAGACATTCATACACATAAAATTTAATAATCAATAAATAAATTATTTAACACAATAAGTTGGTGTCTTACTTTCTCATTGATGTGATAAAATATCCTTCTCCTTGAGGGAGAAGAAAGGTTATTTTGGCTCACAGTTACAAAGGTACAGAGTCCATCATGGTGGGAAAGACACAGCAACAGGCAGGGAAGGCACCGTGGCAGGGTCAGAAGGCAGGCTGGTCACTTAGCATCCATACTGAGGAAGCAGGGATAGAACAGGAAGTCCAGATGGGCTGTGAAACTTCAAGGCAGGCTCCAACGACTCACTTCCTCCAAAAATCCTCCATCTCTTAAAGGTTCCACCACTTTCTCAGCCAGCACTCCCAGCTAGGGACCAAGATTTCAAACCCAGGATCATATAGGGGCCACTTCTTATTCAAACCACAAGTTGAGCAAACTGGTTTATCCAGGAAATGTGAAGGAGCATCTACACGATAAAACTTTCTGCTGAGAAGTTTCCTCAGCATTTATGGGCTGGGCTCTCAACAAACTATTGGGTCCCTACTGCTCAGTTTTATTTTTAGTTTGTTTTAAATTTATAATGTATTGTGGTAGCACGATGGGAAGTCAAAAAATAAGGAAAAGGGCTGTACCATTTTACCATCAGCTGTAGTTTTGTGTTGCATCCTTTTCTTTCATTTAATAGAGCTATAGAAGCAATAATAAGTGCTGGCTCTGTTTCTGTGTGAGAGAGACTTATGACAATACAAGGTATTGTTCTCTCTTTTAGAGAACTAGAAGATTTTACACCTTCAAGGATAGCAAGCTACCAAGCTGCAAAGCACAGGTAGAATAGTTAGTTGTTTGATTTCTTAGCCATAGCCTCTTACCATACATACATCCTGCATAGTTGTAAATGCAATGCAGGTGTAATGTTCTGTTTTATTTTTCTTCTCTTAATAGTATAACATATTACTCTACAAAGAAAATAGTCTGTTACCATTATTTTGGTAGTATGATTCTCCTTGAAAACAATATGTCCTAATTTCCTTAATCAATCTGCTAACATGCTGTGTTGAATTATTTCAAATTATCATTGTGAAATTTTACATTTCTCTAATTGATATTTTAATTACTATCTTAATGGCTAAGCTTTTACATTGTCCAATTGTTTATGTGGTTTCTTCCTACCAGCTAAGAGGAATGGAAATTTTGAAGATATTTTTATGTATGTAAGCTCTAAATAGGATATTTACTATTGTCACAATTGAACTGGGGTTTCAATGATGAAAAGTATACACAGTTAGTTCTACATTCTAGAAAGATCTCATTATTATATATGACCTGCAAAACTGCTTCAGTCCGTCTTAAACTATCAATTGCCTTATATTTGTAACAGAACTTAAGCATTCTTTAGAGAGACTGATAAACTCTGTTTAGAACAGTCATAATTGTTCACCATTCCCCTTTCCCTGCTTCATGTTTTCTTAATCAGCCCTAGGCAAAGCTGGGTCTTTAGGTTTTGATACATGAGTAATTAGAACAAACAGTCTTGTTCTCACCTGCAAGATTCCAAAGGAAAAGACTGGCCGGAAAAAAAAATATCCTGTGGGTTGATTCCTGAGAGAAAGCAGAATCAGTGTGTACACCAGAGAGGTTAGCAAGGATTGACCCACCAACACGGAGGTTGTCTGCCTAAGTGAGAGACTAGATAAGAGGCTATGAGAAGACTATTCCAGAAATAAAAGACCAGACGGTGTCACTCAACCTTGTCCTGAGTTGGGGCACTGACATAATTGGTGAAAGAGTGAGTAGCTCTCTAAAGAAACCATAAAATATTTGGATCAAGAAGGCCAACATTTAGATTACAACCAAAGCAATGAATAAATAGTTAAACACCTATTTCTCCTGTCTGACCCTACAACAGCATAGAGGATACAAGAAACATCTTGAAGAAGAGAAGAAGGTCAAAACTAATGAAGTAGTTCCTTCCCTTTCTATGCTTACTTGGGTTTCTGGACCTCAGGTCAGGAATGAAGAAGACTTTAATTTTCCAGCTCTCCTGGTAGCCTGAGAGTGGGATTATGGAGAGATTTTTTTCCACAGTGAACAAGACTGAGAATTCAAAACAGAACTTTAACAGACTACTGGTGTGTGTGTGTGTGTGTGTGTGTGTTGGTTTGCTTTTTAAGTATGGGGCTGGAGAGATGGCTCAGCAGTTAGGTTCTCAGCACCCACATAGCAGCTAACAAACAGAGGGATCTGGTGCCCCCTTCTGGCCTGTGCATGCATTGCATACATGGGTGCACATACATACATGAAGGTAAAACTCTCATACATTAAAAAAAAAACCTCTCATATATATATATAAATAAAAATAAATAAAAATTATTCTATAAAAGTATAAATATTTCACAATTTCACATTACAGAACGCAAATATATTTTATGTGTGATAACAGGCAGGATATCTTGCTTTTAATCTCATCATTACTTATTTTACTATTTGATATTTTGATACTTGTATACAGTGAAATAGGACCCTACCCCCCTTTTTCCCTCTCCAACTCTCCGTGGCTCTCCTGAGACAACCTCCCTCCCACATTTATGTCCTCTACTTAAAAAGAATTAAACCACTAAGTCCGCTTAGCAATGCCCATATGTGCACGGGTGTGGGGCTGTCTAGTGGAGCACGGGAAATCTCCTAGTGACTGAACAACAAAAGAAGAATGATTCTCCCTCATAGCAACAGTTACTTGTCACTAGCTGTTCAGTTAGGGGTGGGAACTTGTGAGCCTCTCCCTCATCTCTGCTGGAATTTTGACTGGCTTGATTTTGTGTAGATCTTGTGTAGTTAATCACAGCTACTATGAATTCATGAGCTCAACAGCCATGTCACATCTAAAAGACAGCATTTCACTGCACTCCTCCACATCCCCCAGTTCTCGCATGCTCCCCTCCCCAACCCTTTTCACTTCCCAGAGCCTTGGTGTTGGTGGGGGAGGGGTAATACAGATGTCTCATTGTACTTTTATTGTTTACAATATTACTGTAACGAAAAATCCATCCTAAAATTATCTTTCCAAAGCTCTCCTTTAATGTTTCTTAAAACACAGTGTAATAAGTAAAATAGAACCATAGTTTAACGGTTTCATACTAGTAGAATTGTTGAACATTATTTAATGTTTGCTCATTTAATAAATTGGCTATTATGTCAGCTAATGATCCTATTATTTTCTTATAAGCTTGCATGAAATCACAAAAAGAGATGAAACTGTTCTCTATGTCTTGTTTTGATGATTTATTTTTATTTTATGGGTATGAGTGTTTTGCCTATATGCAAGTGCATCATATGAGTGTGGTGCGTACAGAAGCCAGGAGACGGTGTGAGATCCCCTGGAGTTAGAATTACAGATATCATTACCTTCCTTGTTGGTGCTGGGAACTAAATCTGTTTCCTCTGGAAAAGCAGTCAGTGCTCTTAACTGCTGAGCCATCTTTGTAGTCGCCCATTCTCTGTTTAATGAAACTAATTCTGCAACCTGTAGTTTGCCTTTTTAATACAATTTGTTTTGAGTCAGGTTCTCTGTGGAGCCCTGGCTAGCCTCAAACTCTTTATAGCCCAGCCTGACTTCAAAGTCACCATCCACCCGATTCAGTCTTTTTAATTTTGGGATTAAATTTTTAACTTAAGAATTTTAATGTATTGCAATTCAGCTATAAACTTTATTTTTTTTTCTTTAAAGTTCTACTGTTTGGGGGGGTAATGTTGTTATTCTTTCTTTTTTATTGTTGTTGGATTCCAAATTTTAAATGTTTGATTATTTCTTCCATGTGGAATTCATTTGTCTAAGACTCAGAATCTGGTAAGCATGAATTAAGGATAGCAAAATATCTGGGGAAAACCTATTATTTATATGGATGTGTCACTTCTAAGAAATACTCACGTCCTTCTTTTAAACATAATCATACTCCCTCTCTAGTAAAGGATGAAATGACATTCAATAATTTTCCTTACTCTGTCCAGCTCTCTTTGCTCTGCCTCAGCCTCTCCTTACTACGACTTATACTGCATCCATTGTCAGGGATGAAAACGGTTCTACAGTTAGTTAATGTCCAAGAAAGGCCATCACCTCTGAATCATTTTTTCCCCAAACATAAATCCTTGGGCCAACAAAGAAAAGTGGTGATTTTCCATCTCCGTAATTCCTGTTATTTTAAGTCTATCCTTTAACCATAGTGGCTTTGTGTTTCTTTTTCGTTGATAACTCACAGGTTCAAATGTAAAAATTTATTATTATAAGAAACAATTATGAGGTTCAAAGCACACTGTGTGCATTCCCCACTTCTGGCTCCTGGTTCTGATACACAGAATGACATGCTTGTGGTTGTCTACTCTCATGAAATGGAGAAGTTCCCACTGCTGGTGGTGATAGGCTGAATGAATGTCTGCCTTCATCAGACCCAACAGGGACCCAGTATCATGGGAGGTCGCCCAAGTGCCGTGTTGCAGCATCAAAAAAGCAAACTTTGACCATTTCACTTACTCATTCCAAGTACTCTTCAGCATCAACAACGGCAACCACTAATGGGTGGGATCTGGCTTTGCTGGTTTCCTTTCTTTAAACATCGTTCTGTATTTGAAGATTTCAAGATATCTTTTTTTTTCTCTCTCTAAACACTGAACTAGACAAACTACTGAGCTTTTAGAGCAGCTCTGGAATTTTGCTTCTTCAGGCACTCTGTTCATTATTAATAACTCCCTACACATAAAGTCCCCCAATTCAATGAGATAGTGCACTCACTGAGTAAAATAAAAATGAGTTAAAAACAAGACATTCTTGATAATAGTTGAATATTTTCTCAATCTCCTTGTCCTCTTTCTCTTCAAAGATTTATTTTAGTTTTATTTATGTGTATGTGTGTGTCTGTGTATGTGCACATGTGTGTGTGTTTGTGTGTTGTGTAGCAGTGCCATCAGGGTCCAGAAAAGGGCAGGAAAGCCCTTGTTTCTTAAGTCATAGGCAGCTGTGAGCTTCTTGACAACTAAGAAACAAACTCCTCTGGTTCTTTCAAAGAACAGCAAGTGTTCTTCACCACTGAAATATTTCTCCAGCCCCTAAACTTTATTACGTTTCATTTGTTTGTTTGTTTGTATTTGTGCATACATGTATGTGTGTGTGTACATGTGTGGCAATCAGTGGACAACTTTTAAGAATCATTTCTGTTCCTCCTTGTGGGTCCCAGGAATCAAACTCCTGTCATTAGTCTTGGTAGCAGGGGGATTTGACCACTGAGCCATATCACCAGTCTGTAGAATTTCTTTAAGGCTAAGATATGTGTTTTCCTGCATGATGTTTATAATTTTATCCTAAAGACAAAGACATTATATGTTAGCTACTTGTGTACATGTACCTCTCTCCAGGAACAGCAAGATCTTTTTGAAGTTAAGGATATATACTGTTGTTCTTTATTATTCCAAGCTTGACACAATGTTTGTTATATAGTAAATGAAATTACTATATTTATTTTACATTGAAATTCATGAATGACCTTAAATATAATACTCATGTATTATATTTAAGTTCCTCAAGACTTCTGATGTTTGCACATTGATATGCTACCAACAATGCCTTTGCTGTGCAGTTCATCAATGTCGGTCATGGTTCATAGATCACTGTCAGACTACATAACGTAGCTGGTATTGATACATCCATAGCCTCGGTTAAATTCCATGTCTTTTGTGATTAGAGAGGCTACATCTATAGACAAAAATCCTTTTTTTACTTCCCACTGGTCTCATGTATAAGAACATAATTCATATCACCTTTTCCAATTATATCATCTTATAGCTTCAAGTGGCCAATAGAATGTGGGCAGAAAAAAACCTTGAACATCAACAGGGTTCAGGCCTGACACAATCTCACAAGTGACTTTTTCTCTCTTTCCATCTGTCTGAAATAAGAAAGGTCTGACACCCTGTGAGGAAGCAGAATCACTAATTAGAGAGAACCTGATCCCTTGAATGACCACATAGAAGGTGACCATGAATATGAACTGTGATGTCTCTAAGCTTCATTACAGTTATACCTGAATAAAGAATCAACCTGAATCTTTGAGTTAATATTAAGGCCAAATGTGCACGAGAACTCTGAGAGTCTGTTTCCTCAGATCTCTCACAGAACTGTGGTTTCAATCCAGGCTGCACCCAGACTTTTATTCAAGCAGTCTTTCTAGCATGAATTGGGGAAACACAAGGTTGAATCCACCCTTAGCCTATGAGAGAATCTCATCCTTTGATTCCTAAGCCTAAAACATCTCATACACACAATGACAATCCGACTTCTCAATTATTCTCACTGATTCTAACAAGAATATCAATACCAATGCGCTTTGATATGCTAACTCAAGCATACCCACATTCATTCACTATCTCGGGTGGGGGACAAAGTGGGGTCCAAGTGGTCCAGAGGGATCAAGGTGAAAAGCCAAGGTTATGAGAGGAACACATGGCTCAGTGAGCTTGTTTACGTTATGAAAAGTAACTCCTTGGTGTAAGATTAAGTAAAAGTCCTTTGTCCAGATTCTAGCCATACTGTTGTAAGTCATTTTTACAGCACTATCAGTGCTGTAGCTCAGTAATGACAGGATCTGTGTGTTATGATACTTGATATTCTAATTTTAAAACTGGTGCTTTAAAATGGGGTATGGAGGCAGAGGCAGGCAGATCTCTGTGAGTTCAAGGCCAGCCTGGTCTACATAGTGAGTTGCAGGACAGCTGGGGCTACAGGGAGACCCTGTCTTA
>NW_008353604.1:345758-359430 GCF_000622305.1 Nannospalax galili | reverse complement strand
CAATCAGGCTCCGTTCCAACACAATGGTTCTTAAAAGATGCCATAGAGTATTTGTTGCTGCTCTTTTCACAATAGCTAAGAGATGGAAGCAATCTAAATGCCCCTCAGCTGATGAGTGGGTGATAAATGTGGTATATTTACACAATGGAGTTCTATTCTATTCAGTGGTAAAGAAAGATGTAATAATGAAATTTGCAGGTAAATGGATGGGTCTAGAAGCTGTTATAATAAGTGAAGTAACACAGGCCGGAAAAACAAAAGAGATACATTCTCCCTCATTTATGGATCCTAGCACCAAATCCTTTTAAGCATCGTCACAGCTGAGCTTGTTGACAGTTGTGCTCCTTCATTAAAGGAGGGGCAAGCAGGGTCATTAGACCCTCCCCGGAGTATCCAGCCACTCTTCCCAGCCAAATTACTATATGTAATTTGGCCCTAATCACACATGGTCTCCTGGATTTGGGGAGGACTAAAATATATAATCTGGGGAAGGCTACGAAGAGAAGGCTTTCCAATGTGCATACCCTTGGGTCATACATACACCTCAGCAACTCTTCAGTTATCTCGGTAAGTAAGTTCAGTAAATTCATTAGTTCTCCAAGAAAACCTTAATCAAACATTGACTTGACACCAGATCCTTAAAAGGGGATAAGCATTGCTTACTATTCCCAGGAAAAGAATTCTCACAACAGATGGAAAATTTATTTGTTAATGTTATTATGTATCATAATTATTAAAAAAGAAAATGAGAATGTAAAAGATGTTAAAAGGGTATGGGAATGGAGATATTTTCCAAAATCGACAGGAAAAAAATGAGAAAGCCTAAGCAAGAGATGAAAGTCTGTGTCAGTTTGCTATGACATATAAAGGATGAGACAAAAATAATATACACATAATCTTAAATTTTCTATGTTCATAGTTTAGTCAACTAGTTTAAGAAACAGAATATATGTCTAATAAAGGTTATTCTGAGAATGTTTGGTTTTTTTCTCAAGCTTTATCTACAAAGCACACCGTAATTGAAAGTACCAGAATGGTGGAACTAATCTTCTTGGATGTTTAACAGCCATACTTTGAGGCCTATACTAATCTGGTCAGAGGGAGTTAAAGGACAGGTTTTGTTCCTTGCCCTCCCAGGCCAACTAAGTTCCAGGAGACTATGGAGCATCTCTCAAAATGTCATGTATCTGTGGTGAGTCACCTGTCCTCCTGTTCAGGGAGGCCATGAAGATCCCAACAGATGGACTTGAACCAGTGTCCAGTCTACAAAGAGGAGGGTCAACTCAGAGGAAACATTTCCTCCATGCTTCCAAGTGAAGCCAGACGTGGTCAAGTAGGACCTTTGACTTATCTTCACGTAGATGGATCTGGTAAAAGAAAGGAGTCAGGAGCTCCTTCAAAGCCCATGTGACCCCTAAGGAACAGATCCCCCAACAACCTGAAGAGTAAAAATAAATTGGTTTATTTGGACCAACAGTAGGGTCTTTAACACCCAAAAGGAAAGTGTAACCAAGGAGTAAAGTCATCAGCATGTTTCTTTAAGGGTTCAAGGGATGACACTTCCCAGACATTAGGCTTAAGTCCATATAAAATGTTATTTAGACAATTATTTCTCATTGATGATTTTGTTTCTAAGCAGAAAGTGCTTAGATCTTGGTCTCCAATACTGTAGTGCCCACCTGCAGCTAAGGAAGGCAACCAGCTATTGTTCTAAAATGATGGATAAATTTGTTTTCTCCCCCTATCTAGAAGCCTTTGAGAGGAAATTGACACTGATTCTAATCACTCCAATGGCTATCAAAGTCCCTGAAAGCAAATCCTGAGTCTATCACTCTCAAGTCCAGCCTTGGCAGACAAAAGAAAAATGAGGAGGAACCCAATAGAGGGATGCTTTTGGAAGCTCTCATCAAGAAACCCCAATGGACTCTGATAAGAACATTTGAAATTTGCCCTGTTCTGATTTTTCTCTAGAGTAGTTAACTACTCTTGCCTTTACTTCTCCTTCACATCTCCTATTCATGATTCAAGGACTTTCTTTTCTCCATAAGAGTTATGCAATTTGGGAGTCTTTTAGATAGACCCACCGAACCCAAATGCCTCACCCTGCGTCCCTGTTCAGCATGAAAGACGCCAGAGTGGTCTGCATCCCAATTCCCTATTGGTAATTTGGGTAACCTCTTCTGATGGTGGTGTGATAAGAACAGGAGGTAGGAACTGGCTAGGCAGTTAGTGTAAAAAGACCGCAAAGATAAGTAGCCAGCTTCTTGGCTAAAAGTCAAAACGTCCTTGGGCCTTTTAGCAACATACTATATTCCAATGGCCAAAAATGTCAAAAGTATTTTGGAGTTCTTATCTAATCCCTAGAAGATTTTAGGGTTACCTCTTCAGAAGGGGGAATGTTAGAGTAGCTAAAAGCCCCATTAAAAAAAAATAGAAGAAAGAGTACATGATGAAGCCAGAAAAAAGTGATGGGGAGGTATGGGAGGAGTTGGAGGGGAGGGAGTGGGCATGGATTTGATCAAAACACCTTATGTGCATGTATGAAATTCTCAATAAAGTTTTTTTTTCAAATGGGACCATGGAGACAGAAGGGGCAACCAGACTGATGCAATATCAGTATGTATTATGTCACCCGTGTTGCTGGTTTTGAGGTTGAGGAAGAAGACACAAAGAGGACTACAGATGGCCTCTAGAACCTGAGAAAGAGGGGGAAGTAGAGTCACCTCCATAAAGCCCCCAGAAGACATGAGCAGCCTTGCCAACACTTGGAGTTTAGCCCAGAAAGCACCTCTTTGGGATTCTAAACTGCAGAACTGTAAGAGAATTAGTATGTATTATTTGAGTTATTCATTTTGTGGTAATTCACCACAGCAGCAATAGAAAACTAATGCACAGTCACTAACATGGAATATTAGGCTGAAATTAAACAGTATTTTTAAAACCCCTCATGAATTCTCTCTTTTTACTCTATCAAAACAAACCTTCAGCCTGTTTATTGATCATTCAGATAAGCACCTAAAAAACATATAATGGATACTCTCCAGAAAGATTTGAACTTTGGAAGGGAACAAAGATTATGGTTACTACATAAATCTTTAACAGATGGAACTTCAGTCTAGACTAGAGAGTAGGCAAATTATTATGCGGGCCAGTGAATGACAGCATATAGTTCTCTTGGTTGACTCTCCAACATTCCAGAACCTTTCTTTATCTGATTTCAAATGAATAATTATTTTTCAAAAGTGAGGAAGTGTCTAAGACAGGGGAATCAAGCTCCAAGGTATCTAGGCTACACCCAAAAGGAAAACAAGCCTACTCTGCCACCCTAATTTCATTTCCTCTTTCCAAAGTGAAGGGAGATAGATCAACTGATCTTTCCATAACAACCTGGTCCTAAACTGCTGTAAATCAAATGAGTCTCTAACATTTATCATCAAAATCGGTCTGTTAGTAAATAAACATTTCTGCATGTTTGATCTTTTCTTGCAATAACTCTTCTCTGTTTAATATACAACAAAAAAAGAAACATGGCAGTCATTAAGGGAGTTAAAATGTCTTTTTTTTTCATTTAATTGTCACACATTTCAGGCAATGTAAAACTTATCTTTTGACTCAGGAGAAAGTCGATCAAAGGACCCTAAAGTTTTAAAGATTGATGATTAGACAGCAGAATTTATTAGAATCATACCTATGAGGGCATTGGTAAAGGAAGGATGAAGTTTCTGGATACAGTATTTAAAAGAAAGTGGGGCACAAAAGCCCCATCTGCAGAAGTAAGAATTATTTTTCTGCCTAGTTTGCTGTGACAGAATTCCAAAGAGAAATTCTGCCCCATAGCTGTGAAAAAGGTAACTGAATTACAGCTGTTACTAGTGACAGAGAAGCAGCTGTTAATTTACCGTGTCTAAAGATGAGTATACAGCAGGAACTGACTTGGCAAGACAGCAAATGGATTTTCATTTTTTAAATATAAAAAAAGAGAATTCACCAAACAATGCAATAAAACAATAAAATCATGAGCTTTGGCTATCTTTCTAGGAGCCGAAAATAGTTAACATTTTTTCTTTCTGCCTGGTGCATTTTTGAAGGTATGGAGAAGCTCCTATTAGTGTCCTGCAGATATGCAGAACAACGTGATAGTCTCCCTTCTTCCCTTCCTTGTTTTTTCTTTACATAGATTAGAGCGATAAATAGATGATAGATGATAGATAGATGGCAGATAGATGATAGATAGATGATAGATAGACAATAGATAGATGATAGATATATAGATAGATGATAGATTATTATAGATAGATTATAGATAGATGATAGATAGATAGCTAGATAGATAGATGATAGCTAGCTAGCTAGATAGATGATAGATGATTATAAGGTGGATGATAGATAGATGATAGCTAGCTAGCTAGATAGATAGATGATTGATAGATAGATAGATAGATAGATAGATAGATAGATAGATAGATAGATAGATGATAGATTATAGTAGTTAGATGATTGATAAGTAGATGACAGATGAATGATACAGACAGACATAGATAATAATAGCTTGATAGATGGCTATATATGATTATAGATGACTGATGATTGATTGATAGGTAAATGATGGATGGATGGATGGATATATAGATGATAGCATAAAATTGATAATGTTTTCTTAAGATTTCTCTTCACAGCAATTATTTCCCACTCCACTGCAGACTAACAAATCCTCAGGTAAGTCAACCGGGTCCTGAAAGTTCTGCCCCAGAGAAGGGAATACCTTGAAATACAAAGAGAGGATTCCACATATGCAAAATTTAAAATCACAATTGCAAAAATCCTGTTTTTTCAAAATCATACTTTGTCATTAAACCCACTTATTAAGATGAGATAGGTCTTTAGCACCCATTTGCATTTAGAAGGTAAGTGATTTTTCAAAAGTAGCCCGAAGCCTTCTGTGGAGGTGTATATAATGTATATTTTATTGGTAAATTGTCAAATACTGCTTAAACTCACTAAAAATGAATCCCTGCGGAAGTGGGATTGCTTCTACCTCACTTCATGCTGAAACATGCTTACGCCAAGTGCTTTCTAAGACCCCTTGTCTGGGGATGGGTTGCTTTTCCAACACTGTGACAGAGAGGAAAAATCAGCAAAACAGCCCCCAAGTAAAAGCATTGTGCGTTTAAAAAGAGCTAAAAGGTAAACTATTACTAACAAGAGTTACTGTTGTTTAGCAGATGACATAAAAGTAGGTACTGCAGAAAAGAAAAATGAACATTTAGCCCTAGGAAGCTTGTCAACATAGGGAAATCTCAATGAGGAGCTCCAGTTAACTGCCTCAACAGGGCTTCTCCAGGAGGTTTCCGCTGGGTATTTTGAGCACTTGATTTGATGAAGTTTTGCTATCTATCTACCTATCCCACCGTCTATACATTCATCCATTAATCTCTTGCTATTTATTCATTTACTTTGGTTTCCTCTATACTTAATAAACTCATTCATTCAAAGCCAAAAGTATAGCTATCATAATACATTCTAGGAGCACTTGGCTGTGACCCCTCTGAATGGTCAAGAAAATATGGAAAGTTTATTACTACTGGTTGAATACTAGTTCTGCTCTATGAAAACCCTCTTCCTTGCTTGCTTTCTATCAAAGGAATATATTTTAATTCCGTCCAAATTCAAATTCCAAACACAAATTCAGGAGTTAAAGAAAACAGTTCTGTAAACATGAGACAGATATGTTAATACATTGGACACGTGGTATTTTAAATTCAGCCTAGTTAAACAGGATGCCTTTTTGTCACTGACCAAATCATCAAATCGGTGTCTTGGCAAGAGCCTTTGTACTTCTCTAAAGATTCTCAGCATCCAAACCTTTGTGGTATTAAACAAACAGTAAATATGCTCCTTGCAGCCTGCATCCCAAATCTAAATGTTTCCAACCATGTCAAGCTCACTTGCTTTCACCATTTTTCTTCTATTCTGTGCAGACTCTGACTGCTGAAGAACCTGATTGAACTTCCTTTGGGAAGGGCTCTATCCCTGAAGGGTGGGTGTCTTACAGCTGTGGGGTCATCTTGGCAAAGGAAGCCCCACAGCAGCAGGTGCAGTATCTGCTGACTTCAACAATCAAGGATGGAGAATGTGCTGTCTTGGCTATTGCTTCCTAAGCTTGAGTATGAATGCTCCTTATCATTTATTTAAACTTCCCTGAAACCCCCAAGTTCGTCCTTTAGATTCTGGTGCGTGTCAGTCTTCCAAATTACTGAACTGTGCTTCTACTGAAGGTGCTTCATCTGTGAAATAAAGACTCCCTGAAAATTCCAGCAGAAGACTGGCTGATTCCTTTCTCTCTCCTCTCTCTCTCCTCTCTCTCTCTCTCTCTCTCTCTCTCTCTCTCTCTCTCTCTCTCTCCCTCCCCCCTCATCCCCCCTTATAACTCTTATTTTATATCGTCTTGTCAGTCCAAAATGTAGTTGTCTTAGAAAGAGAAAGCAGAACCTTCAGTTGAGTATGATATTATTTCAGTCAGCATTCCTTTATTGGAGCTGAAGACATATTCCAAAAACTTCCCAACACAACACAAATAATACTGTCCTGGCACCATTGGTAGGTCTTGACACCAAGTTTCCAAATTGCAATAACAAAGCTAGCATGGACTAAGAAATGATCAATGTAATAATGGGCCCCAGTACTCCTTGGGCTCAATAAGGTACCCCAAATTCGAGAAGTACCTGTAAAGATTGCCCTTCCATTTACCGAGAGTTAATGTGGGTGGGCACTGTGCTGTATCTCATGGACCCGCTTTACCGAAGAGCTTGTCACTCAGCTGCTGTGAATATTGAAAGTACTTTTGGAATTCCCTTACAGAGCACAGCCTTGCCCAGCATTGTGCCCTATCCCAGGAATCCCATGTCAGATAACTGATGAACAGGACAGAGTAAGGACCTGTCTATCACACCTCAACCTCAGCTAATTCCAAAGGTCATTCTGGCTCTATAAATAACCATGAGGCCCACTAAGGCTATTGAAACTTAATTTCTCCCTTGAAAGATATTGATCCCAAGGGTGACCCACAGTGACTATCCTGACCTGTAAATTTTATCTCAATTCCGCCAAACTTGTGCCACATAGCTCTGATGTGTTCCCCTCCCGATGACAGAGAAGCCAATCTTGGCACATAGCCCTCGCATGGGTCATTTTTAGAAGTCTTTGATGCAGACATTCAATCAAGTGTCTGATTTAAGGGGTATGGTACATTATTATAACAACATGAAAATAAAAGAATGACATCTATATCTCTATTGTCAGAATTCACAGTCAGAATTCACAGAGTTCACAGGGAGACAGCATAAATACCCTGATCTGCCTACCTGCCATCTTCCCATTCAGGCTGCCATCCAAGAAGAAACCACCTCTTATTTTGGAGATGAAGAAAACAGTCCTCATATAGGATAGATTTTTAAAGTATTTTATTTACTATTTTTATTTTATGTGTATGTGTGTACTGCCTGCATGTATGTGAGTGCACCCGTGTCATGCAATGTCCACAGAGGTCAAAAGAAAAACATGGGATTCCCTGGAACTGAAATTATGGATGGTTGTTAGCCACCATGTGGGTATTGGGACTCAAACCTGAGTCTTCTGCAAGAGCAGCCAGTGCTCTTAACCACTGAGTCATGTCTCCAGCCCCAGGATAGATTTTGAAACCAACAGAAGCTGATACAATCCTCTCAAACTTCCTGCTGTCCTCATTCCACCCACCAGTAAGAAACGTATTAATCCCACTTACAGACCACCAAACTCCTGCTTCTCCACAGAGAAGGGATTATTCCTCCTGCCTCATCTTGCACTATGCAGACTTCTCACATCCACCTCCATGGCCAACCCACCACCTGCAGCCCCTCTCTTTGTCCAGACAGAACTTTGACCCTTATTACCCACAATGGAGACTTAGTTCCTGCTTGAGGGAGAACTGCACTCAGGACTCTCCTGAGTCTGACAACCCACATTCTGCTTCAAGGCCTCACAAAATGTGGGCCCTTCCCAACCAGCTACCCATCATGGTACTAAAGGCCTAGGAATAAGCCTGGGCTCTGATGCTACTCAGGAAGGCTGGTGGCTGGGCTCCTGCGTGGAAGAAGTGGAGGCACTATATGATACACGGAAGCAGGGCAGCTGCCCAGGATGGTGCTCCCTTTAGATGATGTAGGTGGGGTCAGGCTTGTCTATTGGGGCAGACCTGCAATAGAGTTCTTCTGTCTGAGGCCCCACTCTGATAACCACTGGTCCCTTCCTGGCACAAGCCATTTAGTACAAGTTTTCCACTGAGCTGATCATAAAGCCACTGGCCACTGCCATATGTGGTGCACATGTACCATAATGTCCTCTCTCTAATGAACACTATGGTGATAGAGGTTGTCGCCCAGCTGTTTCTCAGTCTCAAGGAGCTAGTGGTTGGTTTGGGGTTTGTGTTGACTGTTGACACTTATTTGCTCTATAAATATAATTTATCATTTAAATAATGAAACAAGAAAAAAGTCTAGTCATATATAATAAATGCCAAGTTTGGAGGATTATGGGGCTTTGAGATTTTCAGAAAAGATAAGAAAACATTGGTTTTGGGAACATCATGGTTGGTTGTTTAAGTAACAGTACACTTATGGTAATATATTGTAGCATACTATTACCTGAAAGCTGTTCTGTGAAAGCCAACTTCGTAGTGCACCAAGAATCTTTGCTCTAAAGTGAGCCTGATTCTACATGACCCTATTGCTATTCTGTGCCTCATAATGAAATTTCCAGACAACCCACAAGGCTATCAGTTACAACACATATTCTCATCAATATTTTTTTCACAAGCTAGTTTTGACTTGGTGGTCTTTTTCCCAGGTAGCTTTGCTGAGGTTCCCGGGGACTCTAAGATGACTTCCTTTAAACTCCAGGGCATTGGCACATGAATAACACACCTGCCCCTCCTCTGACTCGACTGGTTTGTGGGCTCAGTCTTGCCAATCCACACACCCAAAGCTAGACATTGCTCTTACTTTGGTGAGGCTGAAGATGTCCTTTTTCCTGAAATACTTATGGTCACCACTTCTAAATTCTTATCTCCATTTTGTTGCCCTGGATATTATTATACCTAGCAATGATTCTTTTCCTATTTAGCACTAATAGGATTTGTTCTGCCATTGTGCAAAACCACAGTTCAACATGAAGACCTTGCACAAGTCATTTTACCCATCTCTAGCTGCTTTACTTGTAAAGTAAGGACACTGATTCCTACTTCCTATCAATCAAAACGATTATGAATGAACTGACTTGACAGCAAAAGCTTCCTGGGAAGAAATAAAACCAAGAAAAAAACAAAATATTACATAAATGTCATTGATTTAATTATCATTTGTGATACACTAGTCATTGCGCAAAATCTTATAATGTTTACCCATCCATGGCAGAACTCTCAAAGGATCAAGTGACATAAAGATTTGCCACTTGAGACTTTAAAAGTGTGACTTCCACATGACTCCTCTAACGTTGTCCCAGATGTAATCCAGATACACTTCCTCAAACATTGTCCCAGATGTAATCCAGATCCACTTCCTCATTGTCCCAGATATGATCCAGATCCACTTTGTCGTTGCCCCAGATGAAATCCAGATCCACTTCCTCAAATGTTTTCCCAGATGTAATCCAGATCCACTTCCTTTATGTCCCAGGTGTAATCCAGATCCACTTCCTCATTGTCCCAGATGTAATCCAGATCCACTTCCTCAATGTTGTCCCAGATGTAATCCAGATCCGCTTCCTCATTGTCCCAGGTGTAATCCAGATCCACTTCTTCGACGTTGTCCCAGATGTAACCCAGATCCACTCCCTGCCTAGTCTTGTTCACCTATTCTCTTTCCTTTCTTTTATTCCCATTCTTCCTCCTGCCGCGTCCCAGGTTACGCCTTTGCCACTGGTGCTTGTGACTTGTCTCATTTGTTTCCCTGGCTTCAATACATTTATCTACATGATAACTCCCTTGCTCTGCTAGGCTGGGAATCAGGTGAAGAGAAGCTTTAGTTAAGTATTGCTTACCTGCTTGAATGAATTTCCATTAATCAGGATGGAAACACCAAGATCTTCATAGTCCTGGAACCAAATGATTGTCAAAGCTGTGTTATAAAAGAGAGAGGGTAGTAGGGGTTTGTGATCACAGCACATTATACACACTATGCTATTGTAATTCATTTAAATTAAGTAAACAGAAAAGTATAAAAGCTCTTAAAATATTTAGGATGTTTGGCCATCATAGAAGTGAAAATCAAAATTACATTGACAGTCCATCTCATACCAATAATTTAAGCATGGTTGCACACGCCTGTAATCGCAGTACTGACAGGTGGAAGCAGGAAAATCAAGAGTTCACAGCCAATGTCAACTACAAAGCAAGTTAAATGCCTGGCCTACATGAAGCTGTGTCAAAAATACAGAACAATACAAAGTATTACCATAGTGGCTAACGTAAAGAGGGGAAACTACAAGAAATGCTGCTAAGGGCTAAGCGGATGAGTGAACAATTCTGAAGTACTGTGAGAACATAAGCTAGTGAAACCTTTGTGGAAATCAGTGGGTTGGTCTCAGACAACTAAAAGTGGAGCTACCATAGGATCTAGCTCTACGTATGCATGAGCACACGTCTGAGGAGATCCTGCTCAGCAGACCTGCACACACATATTCATTGGCCTTCATCTTGCAATAGTCAATCATGGTATCAGGGGTCTACCAACAGTTAAATAGACAAAGAGAACATGACATATACACAACAGAGCGTCATTCAGCTATAAAGACAGTGAAGTCATATCTCATACAGAAAACTAGATGGAACTGGATATCGTTATGGTGGCTGAATTTACACAGGTTCAGCATGACAAGTGTAGCGTTTCTCTCAGAAAGAATTCTGAATTTTAAGAAGGGTCCAAGCTGGAGGCAGAAGTGGAGTGGTTTTAGAGAAGGGGCCACTGGGAGGTCAAAGTGGCTACAGATGAAGGCTGTGGGCTAGCAGATAGGATCAATGTGTGTGGTATAAATATTTGAAAATGTCACATTGAAACTCATTCTTTTGTACAGTGACTATATGCTAGTTCCAAATAAAAACAAGATTGCTACTCCAAGGAGGACAAAGCCGCTAGCCTAAAATTAAATACGAATAGAGAGCAAAACGATAGATGATTAATAAACAAGCAATATCTAAACTCATGCAAACATTTAAGATCAAATTACTTTAAACTAGAGAACAAGACTTTTTAAGCATTTACTATTTTCAATTGAGTAATTATCTGAATACTTGAAGCCTATGGGAGTCATTCTCATTCAAACCACCACAGCCAATTCACTCAGACATGCTTCTTCCTCTTGTCTTACATGTTAAAGTTTGTAATGATTCTTAGTGTAAATATTCTTGGGAAAGCTTGTCATATTTTAGAAACAGTGTTCTACAAAAATTAATATGCTAATTACCCTGCCTTATGAATCATATGTTTTAATAGTGATTAAGTTTACAAGAAAGACTTGCTAGAAAGCAGATTAGATAATGAGTCTATGGCTTCAAAAAGTGCTTAGATGGCTAAAAGTTTGAGTTGTAATGAAAGAAAATGGTAGGTTTTTTAAGTGATTGCTTTTATCTATGAATCTAATGAATGTCCCGTCTGTTCAATAGAAGTACAGAGACTGTGTGTGTGACCTGCAGGTCACCATATTACACATTTACCTGCAGTGTGAATTTGACGGACTAATGGAACTCATGTGCTTTTCTTAATCATTCTGTATTTGTTCTTCACCTATCATTTAATCCTCACTTTATTTTGACTTTTGTTTTGCATATCTCTTTAAGCATCTAATGTATTGTATAGCATATAGTATATGGATTCATACACACACACACATATATATTAGAGACTGAGAAAAACAGGTAGGTAATGAGAGGGTGAATTAAGTGCTAACCTGCAAGGTAACTCTGGGGAAGGCATTGCAAAGAGACCCAAAGAACCTCTCATACTTCTTTGCCCTGAGCAGCTCTGTTTTCCAGTGTCACCATATCGATAGCAGAACATCGCAAGGGCTAATTACATAGCAGACAGTTTCATGCTGCTTCATTCATCCGAACGTCAATTATTTGGTGTAATTGAAGTAATCACAGTACATTCACTACTTGAATTCTGTGCATTCTAAGCTACCACTCAAATACTAATCTGCTTAAGGTTTAATTAATCAAAATAAAGGTAGGGCCAGCAAGATGAAGGTGCCTGGTACCAAGCCTGATGACCTGAGCTCAGTCCCTCAGATCCACACGGTGAAAGGAGAGAACTGACTCCTGCAAGGTGTCCTCTGACTTCCACATGTACACACCCAACTCTCTCCGCATAAATCCTTCAGTGTGACTTTCACGTAATGTCAGGCTCCTGTACTATTCTCTTTATCTTACAGAGAATACATTGAGTCACACTTACGGAGACTAAGTAACAATATGTGCGCTGTTCTCTGTTTCCCATGAATTAGTTGGCTAATACTCCCATAACACCAGTGTGGTAGGGCCTATTTCCTTACGACCTTGCTTATATAAATGAAAAAATAAGGAGCAGAGACGTTATGTGTGTTTCCCAAGGCTAAACACACTGACAGAGCTGAGATGCAAACTCTAGCAGTCTGACTGCTGGGTCTATTCCTTTAAGACTTAAATCAAGTAATCTATCCAAATTGATTTTGATAAAAGAATGACAAGCAGGAATGTCCTAAAATAAGGTTAATTTATACCACACTGCTATAGCATTCGGTTCAAACCACACTTACTCTGATCTTTGTTGGTTTCAGAAATCTCCTGCGTTTTCCTACCAGTAGATAGATAGATGATGATGATAGATAGATGATAGATAGATAGATAGATGATAGAGAGAGAGACTGGGGCTACATTGTAAGTTCAGGGCCAGCCTGGACCACAAAATGAAAGTCCTTGTCTCAAAAAACCCAAACTGGGTTGAACCAAAGAAAAAAATTAGGATCATTACAACTAACTTCTGAGTGTAAGGACAAGAAATTAATTAGGGTTCCTAACCATTACTGATAATCAATATCATGTGTTTCTTTCAGCCACATGGCTTAAGAATCATTGGTCCACTGAAATTCAGGACACCACATATTTTTTCACTTCTTTTCTGAAGGCTGCCGATGACAGTCCCCCTGCTTTGAAGCATTCCATCCCTTCCTTATAGCAGGCTAAAAACATGATTCTGTCAGAGTGAATCTTGACAATTTCTCCAGAGTAATTCCTATGAGAAACTGTGTAAAACAGTAAAGAACAAAACGGCTACATCACGGCGCTGGACCAAGGTTTGTGACAGACAGATAGATGATAGATAGATGATAGATATAGATAGAGATAGATAGATGATAGATAGATGACAGATAGATGGTAGATAGATAGATGATAGATAGATGATAGATAGATAGATAGATAGATAGATGATAGATAGATGGTAGATAGATAGATGATAGATAGATAGATGATAGATAGATGATGGATAAAAGATAGGTGATAGATTAATAGACAACAGATGATAGATAATAGATATATAGATAAATGATAAAAAGTATATAGATTACAGATGCATAAATTATAAATAAAAAGGATAGTAATAAGTAG
>NW_008353604.1:345207-345493 GCF_000622305.1 Nannospalax galili | reverse complement strand
TGTTATGACTTGAATCTGAAATGTCCCCTGAAGGCTCATCTGTTAAAGACTTGTTTGCCAGCCAATGGGTTTAGGAGAGTGATTGGATCATGAGGGTTCTGCCCTAATCAATGATGGATTTATATGTTGAGGTTGGCTTTGTTGGGGGAGGGGGTGGAAAAGAGGAAGTGAGCCCAGGCTGGAGAGTGCCAGTCACTAGAGGAGTGTCTTCAAGGCTGTATTTGTTCCTGGCCTCGTCCTGACTGTTCTGTTCTGTCTCTTGGCTGGCATGAGGTGCAAAGCTCTA
>NW_008353604.1:322004-344309 GCF_000622305.1 Nannospalax galili | reverse complement strand
CTTCTTGAGATTCTTAGTAATTTGAAGAGTATTTTGAATTTTATACTAGGATACAATTATATAGCCTGTCTAGGGTAGTACTTGAGGACCTGGGTGGAAAATTGTCTAAAAGTAATTATTAGAGGCTAGCAAGATCACTCAGCAGGTAAAGCTTCTTGCTGCCAAGTCTTAGTTGGATTCTCTGGACCCAGATGGTGGAAAAAGAGAGAACTGATTCTCATAAGGTGTCCTCTGACCTCCACAGGTACACCGTGGCATGTGCACACACGTACACATGTACACACACACACACACACAAATAGATAAATAAATGTAATTAAAAACCATTAAAATAATTATTAGCAAATTTCTAAAACTGTATAAAAGAAATCATTTAATTATTCAACTAATGCAGGAATTGTTACGGTGTTACAATCAGATGAAATAATCTGTATCATAAACAGATTTATAGGCAACTGTGGAATAAATACTAATAGATGAAAGTACTGATTACTCTCTATAAAGATAGTTGGGAAATTGTATCTCAATTGAAGAAAATTCTTTTCTATTTCTGTGAACAATAGTGATTTGCATTGCTATCAATTTCTTTTAACCTATGGATTCACAGGTATCAAGTCAGAGTGATAGGCCTTGACATAATGAGATACTTCAAAGTTTCCAGGAGAAATTATTAGCAAATTTTTGAGATCCATTTAACTGGATAGAAAGTGGAGTAATTAGAAGGGTGCCCCTTAACATCCAGAGGATTCTTGAACAAGTCAGTTCATTTGTTGGGTTTCTCTTGACTTTAAAAAGAAAAATGAGTGTTGAAGTAGATGACCCCTCACACCCTTCCCAGTTCTAATGTTTTGATCTGAGTTCTGTATCCTGATTCTATTTTGTCCCAAACGGCAAAACTACTTTTACAACTTCCCTTGCATTAATTTTTTTAGGTGGGTAAGACAAAATACCACAATCTGGGTGCCTTAAATAGCAGAATATTTTGCTTATAATTCTAGAAGCTAAAATTTCCATCAGCAAAGTGTTAGTGGGGTGGACTGGCTTCGTCTGGGACCCCTTTCCTTGACTTATAGATGTGTGGCCTCTCCCGGTGTCTTCATGTGGTCTGCCTCCATATTTCTTCTGTGTATAAATTTCCTCTTCTTAATAAAGACAACAATTCTGCTAGATTACGTTAATGGCCAGTTAGAGACAAATAATGGGAAAGGTCCCATCCTAATGATCTCTTTTTAATATAACTACTTCTTCAAAGACAACATATCCAAATGTAGCCATAGCTTGAGATACTATGGCTTAGGGAATCAGCAAACAAATCTCAGAGACACAGTTGAACCCATAACTCCACATGCTTTGATCAATAAAAATTGGCAGGAGTTATAAATACCACTTTCAGGTCAATTCGATAAATAACTTATATACACAGATTTCTGCTCCACATTTCCCCTTCTAGGTAACCTACTTCTAAGGCAGCTTACAGGTAAGAAAGCCACAAAGTGGGAAGGTCCCAAGTTACCCCTTAGAGAAGAGTCACTGCACCAGAAATGCCCTCACAGAATTGTAAGTGAATTAGAAGCAAGCTCCCATCATCCCACACTCTGTTATTTGTAAGTTTATCTTTTGTAGACGATAGCAGTAACTGCTAAAATAATCCGTCTGTGAAAATTCAGAAAAGTTGAGAGGCTGTGTTTGCTTTACCTCAGTTATGTGACTAATAATAGCAAGCACAGAGAGTGCAAACATGTGCTCAGTGTTGTAGAGGACTAAGAAGCCAGGTGCCTACTGTTAGTATTGCTAGCACAACAGATAACAGGTGGACATCATCAAATGCTAACCTCCAGAGAAACACCTCCACCTTACAGTGGTTAAAAGAGATGGACCCATGTAGACTGGAGGAATCAGAAAGGCCCAGAGGATGAATGGAGCTTTGGTAGACACTGTATCAGCAGAAACAGTGTTCCAAAGAGAGACTCCTGTGTGCTTATCTCTTCACTTATCAGACTAATTGGAAACAACAGATTCCAAGGACTTGAAATTACCCCAGGAGTTTCATACTGAGGGAAAGAAAAAGCCAAAGTCCAGTGCCAGACAGAGAAGAACTTGTCTCCTAGGAAAAGGTTTCATATTTCAGTTCTGAGTACTTGTCAGACCACCTTGCAGGACAGACAGTGATAAAGAGGTGATGGGTAAAACCATACCTTGATCAGGAACTATTGATTATGCATCTCTCTTGACTTTTGTTTACATCTTAACCTCTTGTCAGAACCCCAAAGCTAGACTTAGGGGATGGGGACACTACATCTCTGTTCCTCACTCTAATGTGACTGCACTGGATGGCCATACTCCTTTCTCTGATTTTTACTTTCATCTTTTGTTTTTTTTTTTTGACACAGGGTCTCCCTGTAGCCCCAGGTGGCCTGGCATTCACTGTGTAGATAGACCAGGATGGCCTTAACCTCACACAGATCTGCCTGCCTCAGTAACGTCAGACATCAGTGAGACGTAGTAAAAAGTCTACCCAACAGAAGTAAAGAGTCCTGCTGGGGAACTCAGACTAATACAGGAGAGCCATAGTCAGCATCAGCAAAGCTCACCAGGTCATGATTTAAGCTAAGTCACTTACATACCTAGCTTCACTTTTGAATGTAAAAGCACCTCCAAATTCCTCCTTTGTCTTTGTCTTGTGTACCTGCTTGGGTGTTTCTTTATTCTATGACCATCTTTTCTAGAGGTTGTGAACGAAAAGCAGGATAGAAATACAGTATACACCTTCTTCAACATAACTTAGACCTCTGTTTTCCTTCTTGTATAACCTATTTCTCACCTACATTTTGTCTTTGGACTTTCTTAAATCTTTCACTAATTAGAATTCTTCCTATCCCCATATAAAATGTAAGCGGCACCTAATTTTGGATTGCTAAGTAATACATCATCATCTTCATCATCACCAACTTTTTCTGAGCCCATTGGTACCTTAATTTAACTTTGTCCTTCTGAATTTCCGTGCTTCCCTTGGATTTTTGTTAAAAGATTCCAGCCAGTGTTTCCTGTAGCACTTGGTAATGCTACGGTAATAGTTTTTCCATTGAAAAATACCACAAGTACAATATTTCCAATGGAAATACCGCAAGAACAGTGTTTCCACCGAGCATACCACAAGGGGATTGCTTTTGTGGTATCTAAATTCTGAGATGAACTTGTAATGTTCATCTTGGATTCATTATAACTATGGCCCCTACTTTCTGGAAATCACTGAAACAGGGATGGAATTTTTATTTGTATTTTTTTTAATTCAATAAAAATAAAAGTTAGATGATGCCAAGACAATTTTGCATTTGCTTCTGTGAGTAAAATATAAATAGATTTAGCAAGTAAAAGAAAGAGGAAAAACTTCATAAAATGTACAGAGGCTTAACAGCTGGAAAAGCAAGGTGGGGGGAGAGGAGAGAGAGAGAGAGAGAGAGAGAGAGAGAGAGAGAGAGCCTTAAAGTGGCCCAGCAGCTGGGAAAGCAACAGCCTGTAAAAACACTTAACATTTATAGCCTTATAGTCACTCAGTGGCTGGAAAACCAACTTCTCATAAAATCGATTTAACATTTTGGTCACTGGTGAAGACATTTAATGCATGCATGTTTATATATCTGTGTTTATACTGCAGTCCCATGGATTTCAGTGGGTTTTAATTGCTGTAAACTCAGAAAGACTATTTGAAACCATTCACCATATAGAAAATGTTGGCATCAGAGACAATAACAAGGTTATTCACATATATAGATTATCTTTAGGTATCTTGGCTTTCTGATTAATTATAGCCCCTTTATTAGCTTTTGTATTTGTACCATGTCACTGATCAGTAGTGTCCTACTTTTGAAAGTCTTTTTTTCTAAAAAAAAAAAAATTCCAGTTGGAATCATTCTCTCATTTTCCAGGAGTTTGAAACTAAGCCTCTTAGATTCTGAGCTGCCTGTAGTTTGGCAAACAAAGTTATCTGTCGGGGTAGTCCAATTTTTTCCATTTCCCTTGTTTTGTTTTGAATCACTTTAGTTAAAGAGGGTAACAATTTTCTTCAGTTTTTTTTCTGATTAGTTCTAGGTAATGAACTTGATTACCAACTAGTCAAAGAAAATTTAAAATCCTTCTACCACCAAGCAAGGGATAACTAAAAAAAAAGTAAGTGGAATTTTCTTAAGTTTACTTACAAATTCTCACATTACAAACACTGGAACAAGCTACATTGAAAGTATGCTAAAATCCTAACACACAGCTTTTCATTTTATAGATATATAACCTTAGGGATGTGAGGGTTACAACATCTTGAAGCCTAGTGTGTCTGTAAAATATAATCTTTTGTTTTACCCACTTCTCAAGATAGTTTTAAGTCTTGAATGATAGAATACATAAGAATTTATTTAGTTAATGGCAAAGCACTGGACCTAAAATACCACTGTTAAACTAAATGATTAACCTGTAATTGTCAATGTTTACAAGAGGTATATTATAATTAAAAGAGTCATCAAAATTGTGTCTATCACATTATGCATATGTTTCCGGACTCCTACTAAATGTGTATTATATGCACATATGTAAATTTATGTGTCTGTACACATCATGTGCACACATATGTGTGGAAGGCAGTGCTCAGCATCAAATGTCTTCCTCTATCAGCCTCTGTTTTTTAAGACAGAGTCTCTGCCTTAACCAGGATCACAGCGACTCAGCGAGACTGTCTGGCTAGTAAGCCCCAGGAATCGTCCTTCCTCTGCATTCTAGCACCAGGGTTACAGGGATTTACCACCACACCCATCTTTATTTACCTGAGAGATGCCATACATGTCCTCATGACTTCACAAGGACATTACTGACTTAGCCATCTCCGTAGACCCAAGACAGCTTTTTAAAAATACATTTGGAGGATAAAAATTAGATGAATTGGAAAACTAAGTAAAAGAACACACCAATGAGCCAGAAAGTGCCCCCTGGAGAACCCAGGCGCCTAATGACCTGCCTCCTCGAACAGCCTAACCCAGTAGATACATCCCTGTGAACACTTATTCATAAAACTATTTCATCTTCATAAATTTTTGAGATTGTGTGGTTTTATTGTTTGCTTATTTTAAGAGAAGTTGCATAGTAGTTATACCAGAGTCGTCTCAAAGCAAGTCTGGCAGAGGTAGAAGTTAGACCACAAACCTAACATTTCACTCTAGTGGAGCAAACATGGGTTTCAGTCCTTCATTGCTTCCCCTCCTCCTCTTTTCCCTTTTGCTTCTTAGCTCAAGGTGGAAAAATCTGCTGAAAAGACTTCTGCCCTAGGAGTCAAGGCACAAAACCCAAATGACATTATTGTTATAACGTATAGAACATGACAGTTTGGTAGAAAAGAAACTGAGATGGATTACACTTGAGATGAGAGCTGTGCTAGGGGAGACAGCATCACAGCCATAGGCAGCCATGATGAATCTCTGAACACAGAGACAGACCCTTCACTTCCAAAGAACTGTTCTTTCAGGTTTTTGGTGAGTTAGTGGGAATAGGGGCATAATTTCCATGTCATCTGTCCTAGCCTAAATGCTAAAAGTAACAGAACACTGATGAAAGTAAAGTTATAATTCAATGTCCTGTTGGACTGGGTTGTATGGGGGAGGCACCCACAGCTGCAATGGAAAGAGGGGGAACTCTGTGACAGCCAAAGGTCACAGTACATCTGCTTATCACTTTCAGGGAAAGAGACTGTAGAGTATGTGTGTCCTGATCTCTGGGTTGGAGAAATCATGGGAGTTAGAGGGTCTGTAATCTAACAATTATTATATTTAGTCTCATGATCTGAGAAAAATTTGTTCCCTGTAAAGGAAGTGGAGGCCCTTGACAATTGAATAGAAACAGATGGATAGTTGTAATTTCAATTCTAATAGTTTTCTGCATTTCTAAACCAATGACTTGTCCAGAATAAAATAAGTACCAATAGCTAATCACTAAAATACGATAGACTGGGATTGGAGATATGACTCAGCAGTTAAGAGCACTGGCTGCTTTTGCTGAGGACCTGGATATGGTTCCCAGCACGAATATGGCAGCTAAAAACCATCTGTAGCTTCAGTTACAGAGGATCCAATACCCTCTTATGGCTTCTACAGGCATTCAAACACTTACATGAAGGCAAAACACTCAGACACATGAAATGCAAATTAAACAAACAAATATATAATATATTTAAATATGATAGACTATAACAAGATTGCCAAAATCCATCCCTCCATCGCTGGATCTTATAATTGAATTGGGTTCAAATTTTGCTTCTAATAGAACGTAAAAAAGGAAAGAGAAAGTGTTCAGTGTTAATTGAGACATCTTTTTCCGTAGAAGCTTATTGTCTTCTAGTAAAGTGGAAATAAAAATCAAAACTTTTGGAAAAGGTGTTTCTGAAGTTGGCCATTTCAGAAAGATACTTGATTTGTGTTTAAGAAGTGCATCACATTTAAAACTTTGTATAAAGTAAGGATCAACTCTCAAGATGCTTTAGTGGTAAGACTTGGATATTCCAATTTCATAGGAGATTGACAAAAAGATACTGTTTTCTTTTTTTAAAAAAAAAAGTTTAAACTTGAGGACATAAACTAACAACACAAAATATTTCAACCAACCTCCTAGTTCCAGGTCACTAAGCAGGGATTCCATGGGACCCAAACCTCTGTCCTTCCCTGCATCCCTGGAGATACCCAAATAGTCCAGGTTAACCACAGACCCCAGGGCTGCAAAATCATTCTTGCTGTGCATAAACTGAGAGGTCTTTGATGAAATAGAGACTTCCAAAGCTTGAAAATGGTAAACAAGAAAAATCGAGCCCCACTATGGCAGTCTCCGAAAAACGAAATGCAATCAGGAAGTCAAACTTGAAAGGATCCTGAGTTTTCTTCTTTCTGTTGCTACTAGGGTTAAGGTTTCTGTACTGTAAGTTCAACTAAGGGAAGACAACTCAATCAGACGTGCAAGGAAGAAACTCATCATCAGAATTCTAGTGGAACTTCCTCAGACACACTAAGACTGGGAAATAAGATGATTACATTTAGTGAGGCTTCTTATAGAGATGTTATAGCAGGATGCTCTCAGTTTCATTAACTTTCCAAAATAAATGTGGAAAATAACTGTAACTTTTCACTGATACCTCTGCAACTCACTGGAAAAGAAAACTGTCCTTTTAAGAAACATATAAGCAATCAAAATTTGATCGTGAACTATAGTTCGTCACACATCTTTAGCTCATAGGATTTGCGAAAAACTAAATGATAAATGAAGTTCATTTAGAAAATCAGGAAATTTGGAGTATGCTTAATTTTTAAACATTTTTTGTGCTCCTCGCTAAGACTTAAAAAATAAGAGATAGAGTCTAAAGATGAAGGAAGATATTGGAACACATGCAGGATAAGAAACAGCAGAAGACTTCACTGAAGATACAGTCGGATCTGGGAAGGGAAATAAAACTAAAATGAGAGGAGACGAGAAACTCCTGGAAAAAGATACTCTCTTGGCAAGACGATTGGAAAATAAAACTGCAACACGAAAGACTGAGTAAAGAGCAGTTCCCTAATCTTCTGCCAACCCTGGCTAATTTGTATTTCTGGAGCTCACAGAAAGGATGTCAGCTGAAACTCATGTTAGAGGCACCTTGCAGCAAATGTTCTACAACCCACATGCGTTCTGGATGGAGGGGAAGAATTTAGCATACAGAGAGTGGAGGAAAACTTCAGGAACTCCAAACATCCCATTCCCGAGCTTGAATTTCAGAACACATGTGATTCCTTTCTAATTGCACACGGGAAATAAAGAAAACAGGGTCTGGGTTGTCAATTATCATGCAGATTTGGCTCTGACTGCAGCAGCCATCAGCCTTAAATGCTTCTTTGATGAGGTATGAAGGACTAAGCATAACCCCAAGAAAAATATTCCAGTGGAGAATTCTAAGAATTGAAAGAGAGGTGAACACGCTACAGCTTAATCTCATCCAGATCATTATTTAATTTGCTTTGGTTGGTGTGAAATCTAATCAGTTTATGTGGCTCTTTTTTCCATATGGCTTTTCATGTTATTAGGATGTATGCTGCATTTTATTTCCCTAGAAAGTAACCCTTCCTTTAGTCTTACCATTCTTTCCACATTTTGTGTTTGTGTGCACATGTGGACGCATGTATGTGCACATGTGTGTGCAGACAGGCTCATCTGCATGTGTACATGTGGGTGCCTTCCTTCCTCACTCTCCATGATTTTTGTTTTCTGAGACAGCCTCTCACTGAGCCTGGACCTTGCCAGGAGCAGGTAGCCAGTGAGTCCTAGGGATCCTCCTGTCTCTGTATCTCCAGCACTGGGGTTACAGGGGTTACCACTAAACCCAGCAGTTTAAACAGATCCTGGGAACCGAGCTCAAATCCTTATAGTTGTGTGGCAAGCACTTTACCTACTGAGCTTATACCCAGCCTTTCCCTCCTTTATTCTAACCTTTCTTGCATTCTCCTTTTAAACTTTTTTGAAAGTACTGAAAAGTAGAGTTTGCTGAGTTTTTATACACCCTGTAGATGTAAGCAGTGCTCAGATCATAACAGAGCTCTCGAAGGCCTATTCCAGGTACACTGTGCTGGCTTAAGCAGCATAGAAGAAACTTGCCTGTATTTTCACTTTATATAATGGTAATCATCTAATCACATCTCTCCTGTCTGTCTCCCATTTGTAGACGTGCCATCCGTGTGGTTATATGGCACAACAGAAATTTCATACTTGTTTTCTCTGGCTCACATCCACCACAGTTTTAATTACACACTCGTCTATCAGAAGTCATTACACACACCTTTGGGTGACATACACATTTTGGGTATGTACTTAGAGACGCAGCATTTGGCACAGTCGATTATACTTTCAATATCCTCCTTCATAAAATTCTTGTTTTATTGCGGTGCTTGGTTTGAAATAGGGTCTCATGTAGAATAGGCTGGCCTTGAACTCACTGTGTAGACTAGGATAGCCTCGAGCTTCTGGCTGTCCTGACTCTCCTTCCACCTGTCTCTCAAGTACTGGGATGATAGGTGTGTACTACCATGTCTAAACTCTAAACATTTTATTGATGCCCTTTACTCATTTGTCTATTGATAGTTTGAACTTTCATTATCCTAACAGAATGACTAGATTCATTAAGAAAGTTTTATCACATCTTTGGCATTTATTGTGGGTAGGCGGTGGATGTGCCTTGGCTGGCATGTAGAGCTCAGTGGACAACTTTGTTTTGATTTGCTTAGAAATGGTACTTTTTATTATCTTTGTATTGTTTGTTATATCCAGACACTTTATTATTTCTTCTTATTAATTCTTGTCACATAAATTCATTTGCATATTCTTTTTGTACAATCTTTTTTTTATTCATTTTTAAAATTTTATGTGTATGAGTATCATACCTGCATGTGTACAAATGCACCTGTGAAATGCAGTGCCTGGGAGAACAGAGAGGGCATCAGATCCCCTGGAACTGGAGTTAAGGACAGTTGTTAAACACCTCATGGGTACTGGGATTTGAACCTGGATCTTCTGCAAGAACATTCAGTGCTCTTAACCACTGAGCCATATTTCCAGCCCCCTATTTGCATATTCATAAGCACTGTCTACTCACAGGGCCTGCTGTGCAAATGAAGAGCGCTTCCTTTTTCTCTAGTCCTCTAGTCGGGAGGAAGGAGGAGGCAAATACATTTATCAGGTCTTATTATGTGTTTTGGGTAAGCTTTTAGGAATTTGTAGTTTACAGAGGAAAGATTTGTTTAGCTCTGTGGAATTTCTATATTCATAAACCCCAGAATTTGAAAAAGAACCAATCTTCAATAGGGTCAAATTATAACTCTCATAAAAATATCCGATAACCATGTACCATTGTTTAAACTTGTTGACTGATGAGGAAACCTGTAACATACTAAAACCAAATAAAAAATCCAAACACAAGTACTGATATAAGCCATCACAATTGCTAAAGCAAATTTGCTCATAGGTATGAAGTAAATCAAATCCACCTGAAATAAAATGCAGTATTTGACTCATTAATCCTGCAGGGGAGAAACCAACTATAAATTCACCAGACAAA
Organism: Nannospalax galili; assembly: GCF_000622305.1. Classification (NCBI taxonomy): domain Eukaryota; kingdom Metazoa; phylum Chordata; class Mammalia; order Rodentia; family Spalacidae; genus Nannospalax; species Nannospalax galili. The sequence continues at coordinate 334,201 of NW_008353604.1, read as the reverse complement.
ATTCATTTACATCTCAACACACAAAAATCATTTATATGCCCCTTAGTTCCTTACAATTTACTATTATGACATTCTTCATCACTATATGAAAACATAGAACATTTCACTGAATATTCCACATTAAACAATCAAATGTCTATTTTTAAAATCTCCATTGTTAAACAAATGTAGTGGCTCATGAATGTCTCAGCACTCAGGGAGGCTGAGGCAGGTAGATGAGTTTGAAGCCAGCGTGGGATAAATAGGGAATTCTAGCCCAGCCTGGGCTACAGAGTAAGACTTCATCTCAAATAAAACAAACAAAAAAGGTCTTTAATGATTGCCACTGATAAATTATAGATGCTGTGATTTGCAATATGAATTAAGATCTTTGAACCTTAGTTACACCAGGTAAATCATAATCCTCATTCCATAGGGTACTATGAGGATTCAGTAAGATGACAGTTATGAATCCATTCACAAGCTGTATGATCTATAAATTTAGAAACCATAATTTAAACCCACCACAATAATTACCTTCAATATATCTTAAATTTATTTATTTGGGGGCTGGAAAGATGGATCAGCAGTTAGAAGCACTAGCTGCTCTTGCAGATGACACAGGTTCAATTCCCAACATCCACATGGCAGCTAACAACATCTGAAACTTCTGTTCCAGGGGACCCAATGCCATCTTCCGTCCTCTGCAGGCACTGTATGTCATGGGTGCACTTACATACATGCAGGCACAACACTCATACACATAAAATAAAAATTAATTAAAAGATATATATAATAAAGATAATTAAGCTCAAACTTTGTCACTCGGTGGAAAGGTTTGTCCTCCATAATTCCCCCCAATACTTGTCAAATTGCATCCTGCAAGGGTGCTTTGAGGGTTCCATCATTTCCCTCCCAAAGACCCATTCACAAGGGCTGGGAGCAGAGAGCAGATCTGACTTTCGTATATTATTTATTTATTTTTAAGTGAGTGTTTGATGACTTTTTCTGGGGAGATGTGAACAGATACTTATTCACCACAGATAAAATAGCAACAATGGACCAGAGAAATTATTTCACTTGTCTACCTTAGTGAGTCAATGAGTTTATTGGTGTTACGTACAGAGATAAATCAGCTGCATCACCCTAAAAAGCCCACCCCAGCATGGGTGACGACTCATGAAATCTGCAAGCCTGGTGTTCCCTGGCCAGCTCTACTGAAGAGGATCTCCTTCCCACGAGCAAATTTTCACTAGGGAGAAGGACTGTGAGACTGTCAACTTTCTAAGCTTTCAGAATCTTGTGGTTTCATGAGCTTTCTGGGTCCTACTGGCACCTTCATTTCTGGAGGGGGGTTCAATTTAGAGGCATAATGACTCAACAGTGGTATAATTAAAAGCTCACTCCAGCAACTTTCCCAGTTAACTGACTAAATTTTTTTCAAATAAAGAATATAAGACAGGTTAACTGGTATTGCCTTCAGTTTAAAAAAATTATTGAATTCAGAATTTCACACAATATGTTTTGATCACATTCACTTTTTGACTGTGCCTGAATTGCACAATGTGTGTGAAAGAGTCATTGATTATGATCTCAAAGACAATATCAATATTGTACAAACTCCTTTATATTGAGTTTGCCTTTAGAACTAAGGGGTCAGCCAAATCTGAACTGTATGCATTTTCAAGAAGATAGAAAATTCTCAAAAGGGGGTGTAAATATCAACGATGGCTTCCTATATACATACAAACATCTACAAATACATAGATATTCACATACATGCATATAGACATAAACACACAAGTATACACAAATATACACATGCACATATATGCCCACCCATATGCACATATACATTTATATCACACATAAACCTGGTATCCTTGCTAATAAATAAATAACTATTTGGGGTAGAAATTTCAGTTGTGAGGTTATTGGCCTGTGAAATTAAATATGAAACCATGGCTCTCAGTCTGGCTACATATTCTAACAATTTAGGATAAAAATCTTAAAGGACTAGCCATTAAGCTGAATTTTTAGAAATGCCAATTCACTTGCTTGCTCTGTTATTAGCTTTTAAAAATGTTTCCAGTTGATTCTCCCATACAGCTAGACCCGAGGCTCATTTGTTATATGGCTTCTAATAAAAACCAGAAGAGGGACTGCAAACACAGCTCCCAGGGTAAAAATTCTTGCTGTGCAAGCTAGCCTGAGGACCTGGGTCCCAATTTCCAGTACTCAGGAAACAAAGCAAGGTATGGCCACTTAGGCCTGAGCTCCAGTGCTGGGGGCTGAGGCAGAAACGGAGGATCCCTGGGACTTGCTGTTTGCCAGTCTAACTCAGGGTTCAGTGAGAGACCACGTCTCAATGGAATATGCTAGAGCAAGACACCTCACTTCCTCCTCTGACTTCTGTATGCTCATTGTGAAACACACATCTACATACTCACCACACGTGTGCACATACACTACGTATACACATGCACAGAAAATGAAAATTAGTAAGTCAGAAGGGATGAATACTTTTGAATGGAACTGAAAATACTCTCCTCAAATTGCAAGACCCATGCAAACCCAAGCAGGCAAAATCCCAGCATAGAACTGTAAAAATGAGCAGGAGGCCCACATCTTAACTACTGGCAGTTGAATACTGCTGGGTGAGGAACAGCTGATCTTCTTAGAGGAAGGGACTCTAGATAGGTTGACCAGCCCTCAGTGGATGAACTTGCACAGGACAACTGGGGACACTAACTTGACTCACTAGGTCTTAACAGCAATAACAGAATGCATGAAATCAAGTGGGAGGGAGCTACTGGAGGGGGCCAGTGGGGCAGGGGGGTATAAAGATGATTAAAATGTTCTGTACAAAATATACACAAACTCAATGGAAAATCTTTCTTAAAAAATTATCTCCCAGTTCTCTAAAAAACAGCACCCAATTTCCTGGGGATAAAGATCTGCAATTAAATAAAAGAAATGAAAAGAGCCCAGACCTTAAGGATATTTTCAGAGAACGGAAGTACAATTTGAGACTCGTGCCGTGTAGACAGAGGCAAACTCAAGGAAGAAGTTCTTACTGCAGCCTTCATAGTAAGGAATCAAAGTTGGTGCACAATGGGTCAAATCGAGGACCAGCGACGTGCATGTTTACCCTGGGCCCGCATGCTGTGAGTGACGAGCAGAATGGGGTCCTCACTTGTTTGTCTGATGCTGTATTAAAACACCCTGGCAAAACAATGTAAGGGAGAAAGGCTTAATTGAGCTGACACTTCCAAGTTACATGTAGTCCATCATGGGGTAAAGAAGTGAAAGGGGCTTGAAGGATTTGGTCATGTTACATGTATAGTCAAGAGCAGAGCAAAAAGCAGTGTGAGTAGCTAGGGCTCAGCATGCTTCCTGCACGCTTACACAGCCTATCCTAGGAATGGTGTTGCTCATGGTAGAGATGTCTACCCACCTCAACTAAGATAGTCCTCCACAGAGATGCTCCAAGGCTCATGTCCCAGGTGGTTCTAGATTTTGTCAAGTTGACAGTCAATACTCAAAACATCAATAACAGATCTGTCCAGTCACATGTGCTGGTCTACATAGTGAGTTCCAGGACAGCTAGGGCTACAGGGAGACCCTGCTTCAAAAAGACAAAAAAACAAACAAACAAAAAATTGCTAAAAACTCAAGACATCAACAACAGATAAATCCAGCACATGTGACTGGACAGATCACCAGTGCAGGATACTGGGCTGGATCAACAATGAGGATGGTGAAGGGTTGGTCTGGTCTTAGTTTGGTAGTGATCATGCTAAGTACACTTGAAAACCCTGGAACCAGGACTCCAGGGCATTTGAAATTCCTGTGGTCACAATCTTGTGAACTATGGTGATATATGATGATTGGATTTTTTAAAGCAAACTTAGCTTATTTTACAATTTATTTCTTAACATAGATGAAATAATATCATTTTGGATGTATAGCTCAGCCTTTACATTAGGCACGATTGTTGACTGTAGATGTCCGTGCACGCCCTCCATCAGTTTAAGGAAGTTCTGTGTTAAACCGAGTTTACTGAGAGTAGTTATTTTTTTATTCCTAACCAAAAACAAATGTTGAATTTTATCAAACACGTTTCTTTTTCCATTTAGTCTTAGCGTTTACGATATGTGTCTACCTTTGAGTAATATAATACTCTTGCATGTAGTTTATTTATGTTTCATTCAAGTATTTCTAATTCGCCTCTCCCATGTGTTGTTTTATTGGTTCTGCTAAAGTCCAAAATATATCACTACTCATTTTTCTTCAGACTATTAATCTTTTATAGTAATTTAAAGTAACAACTACTGAATCTCATGTTTACCTTTACTCTTGTTCATTTCATTTCTTTGTGGAGCTCAGTGTTTCTGCCTGGCATCCTATTCCTTCTGCCTGTAGAAGATGGTGTAGAATTGTGTGACTACAAATATTCTGGTAATTGGTTCTCTCCGTTTTTGAGAAGTCTTTATTCCCTCTAATATTAGGAAGACACTTCTAGGCAAAGATTCTGGGTTAGGAATGGAGAGATGGCTCAGTGGGTAAGAGTGCTTACTCTACAAGCATCAGGACCTGAGTTCAAATCCTCAGTACCCATTTAAGAAGCCAGGCATGGCTCTTTGTGTCTCTAACCTCAGCATGGATACATGCAGATTCTGAGAGCTTGCTGACCAGTCAGCTTAGCGAAAACAGTGGGCTTCCAGTTCAGTAAGAGACCCTGTATTGGAGCAATAAAGTGGAGAGCGACTGACCACACCTTATGTCCTGCTCTGGTCTCTGCATGTGAGTGCATACACCATACACACAACACGTGCATGCACACACAGGTGCACACACACACACACACACAGAACTCTGTACTGACAAACTGACAGCTTTATTTGTTGCTTGCGTGCTTTAAGAATGGAACTCCTTGGTTTTCTAACTTCCATGTTTTTTGATAAATGTCTACTTATGTTTCTTTCTCTGTTTATAACTTATATTCTACGATGCTTTCATGATCTTCTCTTCTTATTTTGATTTCTGGTATTTGAATGTGATATACCGTGTGTGTGTGTGTGTGTGTGTGTGTGTGTGTGTGTGTGGTCTCTTTTGTTCTTGAAAGTTTATGCTACCTAGCAGTCTCTGAGCTTCTAGGATAAATGTGTTTTTTTTTATTTGTTTTTATTGAATTTTTGTGTATTTCATACAGAATATCTCAACCAATCTTAATCATCTTATGCCCTCTTCCCCCACTGGCACCCTCCCATAGCCTCCCCACCCACTGGAATCCATATACTCTGTCGTCCCTGTTAAGGTCCACTGTGTCATCAGTGTCCCCAGCCATTCCCCAGTGCAAGTCCATCCACTGAGGCCTAGTCACCCTATCTAGAGTCCCTTGTTTTAGGAAGATCAGCTCTTCTTCACCTAGCAGCAACCAGTTGCCAATATTTCTTCAGATAAAATGGGGGTCTGTTGTTCATTTCCCCAGGTTTATGCTGGGTTTTTGTCTGCCTGAGTTTGTAGGGGACTTGTGTGTGCTGACACCATTGCCATAGAATCATATGAGCAGGTTTCCAGGAGCTTGTATGGCCCTGCACCTCCTCTCTGGCTCTTATATCTTTCTCCTCTTCTGAAATGGTTCCTGAGCCCTGAGTGGGTGACATTTAATACAGGAGTCCTATCCAAGGACCAGTATTCAGCAGATGCTTGATCTCTACGCTTTGGCCATTTGTGACCTTTTGTGCTCCTGACCCTCCGCTGCATGAGGGAGCTTCATTAATGAGAACTGAGAGATTCATTAGCGTCCTCTTCTTTACCTCTGTTCTATGTTCCATGAGCCTTAGGTGTAGAGGTTCGTTATACCTTTCATTATTTTGTAAACTTTGCAAACTTACTATTGCTTCTTCCTTTCTTTTTCCTCTTCTTTCTCTGTTTCTTCCTTCTAGAATTTCCATTAAATGTATGTCTTACCGTCTGGCATCATCACACAGATCTTCCAAGCTCTGTTCTGTTTTCTTTCTATGTTTATCTGCTCTTTCCTAATCATCCTTCTCTTAGAAATTTCTGCTGACCTACATCACGTTGGCTAATTCTTTCCTTGACTCTGTGGAGTCCCAGGTGAGCCTGTCCTTACTAATTGAGGAGTGCCCTTTTTTGTAAATACACGCATGTCTTTCCCATAACCTCAGGGTATGAATCTGTTTGGAAATGACATTGCTCCAGATATAATCAGTTAAGTCAGAGTCAAGATGAAGTAAACTGAGATTTTAATCCAGTATGAATAATGATTTGTTTATAAGAAGAGGTGAAGAGACACACAGATAAGGGATAGCCCCAAGTAAAAGCACAGAAGTCTAAGGCTGAGAGAGTCAGTGAAAACAGAGGCAGAGTCTGAAGATAAGGACTGTGGTCAAGCAGGTTGACACGCATCAAAGTAGGCTGTGTGCAGATGCCGACAGGGACTTAAGTGCTGTCTCTGCAATTAAAGATCACCAAGGATGCTGGCAGCTCCTGGAAGCTAAGGAAGATTCATGAAACAGAGTCTCCTGGAAAGAACCTTCTCTGCTAACACCTTGTCATTTAATGCCTGCAGGTTTGGCATATTTGGTTACAGTATCTGTAGAAAATTAATACATAGTGATGACATTATTACTGTGCTTTTTGTTTTCAGTGTTCGCACCTGATTGTTTCTCGGTGCCCATCTCTTGTTCACACCATCCCTCATCCCCTGCATCTGCTCTGCTATTCTATTAACCATTGTTCTATCAAATCCTGTTAATTAGCTACCACATCTATGTCTTTGACGACTCTATTAATTATGCTGTCACTTCACTGTGATGTGAGATTTCACATAACTTTTTAAAGTGTGACTTTTTGCTTTGTTTTGTTTTACTTCTTAAAAGCTACACATTTCCTGTAGCAGAGCCTGGGGTGAATACATTTTTCTTCTTTTTGATTCTTTTCCTTTTTAATAATTTTGTTCTTTGCCAGTTTCATACAGTACCATACATTCTGATCATACTCCTCCCTCTATTCCCTCTTACCCTCTTCGCACCTCCACCAACACTGCCCCCTTCTAATTAGTTCCAAACTGATCAACTCTGTGTTCATCCACTATACATTTTTGCTCATTAGTTTAATTGTAAGATGAATTCATTTCCATTTCTAGTGGTTAAGAACCAGAGACAGAGCCTGCTTGCTGACTTAACTGCTGACTAATGAATGATAAAATGGCCTAAACTCTCCATTGCTTAGACACAGCAGGCAACAGAGTTAACAGAAGTAAAGCCACAAACTCTAATTAGCAACAGTTTAAAGTGAATATCCTCTGGGAAGACACTGAAAATGAGTTTTTGTAACTACCCTGCCCCAAACCAGAATATACTTTGGCTTAGAAAAGCCTCCTTTTCTTCTGCAGTGTCTTGAGCATGTTGTTAGAGTCAATCTAGGACAGCTGAGAAAACCTGGGGTCCTCTCAGATCACCACAAGAGCAAACACCCTTAGCACGTCAAGCATCCCAGGTGGAGGCTGCTTTCCTAGTCTCTTGGTTTTCTCCATCTGACTTCCACCTCAGCTTTAGGCCTTTCCTTGACACTGTCTCAGGAACACTCTCTATGTGTGTTCTTGTCCCTCCAACATCCCACTAAAGCTGTGATTCTGTGCCCTTAACCTACCTGGAGTGGGAAAATGCATTCTTAAAATATTTTTATTTTTATTATTATTTTATGTGTACGAGTATATTGCCTGCATGTATGTGAGTGCACCCATGCCATGCAAGGCCACAGAAGTCAGAAGAGGGCATAGGATTACCCTGGAACTGGAGTTAAGGATGATTTATAACTGCCATGTGGGTGCTGGGAATCAAACCCAGATCCCCTGCAAGAGCAGCCAGTACTCTTAACCACTGAGCCTTCTCTCCAGCCCCTGGGAAAATGCATTCTTATTTTGAATTAGCCTTGGATATGGGCAAGTGTTGTGTTCCAGGTGACTAGGACCCCGGCCTTCTGTGTGTTCCTGTCCTTACCCTCAGCCCATATTCCCAGTTTATAGAGAGTTGCTTTTATATGTGTACTTTGATGTTTTTATTTCCTTCCCGCAGCTACAAGAAGCTTTAACCAGTGCTTTAATTTTCAGAGTATTTATTTGTCTCTTTAGTGCCACTGTGCACAAAATGCCTAACAGAAACAATCTAAAGGTAGAAAGGTTTATTTTGGCTAATAATTTCAGTCAGTCATAGTGAGGAAGGCATGGTGGAAGAGTGCTTAACAGAGGCTCCAACCCTAGTGGAGGGAGCATGAGGAGTAACTGTTCACAACGTAGTGAACCAATAAGCAGAGTAGGACCAGAACTGAAACCTTTAGGGGTCCTCCTCCTAGGGATCCACATCTTCCTGCTGCTGCCCAACTTCTGAAGATACTACAGCCTCCAAGACAGGTGTACCAGGTAGGGAACACATGTTCAAACAGGAGCTGTCAAGGACATGCCAAATTCACACTATAAGAGTACCCCCCCCAACTCTTCTTTCCTCCCCTGAAATAAGGCTCTTGTTACATGGATGAAATGGGGTCCTTAATGCCTCTCCTGCAGAGGCTATTGTTCCACTCTCCCCAGGATCAGCACCATTAGGGATACTATATCAGCATGGTCACACTTCAGTGAAGGCCATGGAGCTGGGCTTGACAGTGGGTGCCAATTTTCCCCGTAATGTCAGCTCCAGGAACTCATATCTTCTCCAGCCCATACTTGGTCTTCCTCAATGTCCAAGCAAAAGTTAAACTCTTTTTACCTGTGTCTGATGGTGATTTTCTGAGGGAAGCATGTACCTGAATCTTTCTTCTCTCTGTGTGGCGTTTAAGAGATTTCATTGTTCTGTAAGCACAAATCTCTGATAAGCCTAAGAAAAATCATGAAATAAGTTTTTGAAGTAATTTTCCTTATTATTTTAAAGATATTTTGTATTTTAAAATATCTTTCTAGTTAATTTCCAAAGAGTCACCAAAAGTCAGAGATATTTTTACTAATGCTATTTTGATCCTCTTTATAAGAATTATAATTCTAGAAGTAAGATGGATTTAATAAGAATTACAATTCTAGAAGATTGATTTAATGACTTGTACTGAGAGCCTGGAATCTCATATCAGAAATTGTTCTTGCTTTATGAAGTAGTTAGATATCATCATTTCAAGTAGGACTAAGATTTATAATTGGATTCAATAAAATGGATTTATCGCAACTAGGCACATGTGGTATTACTCTCTATAACCACAGAGAGCTTTTGCTGTCCATAGGAAACTTTTTAAAAATCATATTAAAGTAAGGGAATAACTTTATTTTAAAGAAAGAGTATGACAGGGTATTTTAAAGATACTTATGCTGCTTTCATCAGATGCTTTAAAATTCATCATCATATGTTAGTAAAATTACATATTTTAGCTAAGTATGGTAGTATATTATCTATTACTGCACTAGAAATCTTCTATATCTATCACACTGGCCTAGGAACTGTGCTTACTTGTTGCCAAAATGTTTTCCTAACTCTGTTCTACAAGAGTACTTGAAATGATTTTATTGAGACTATTAGCATAATTTTAATGTTCCTTATTTTTGTTTTATCACCTGTTCATGAGAAAAAAAGTAATTTTTCAGTGTAATTCAGTGTCATCCATGCATCTATTAAACACACACTTATTGTGCCTAGCCAAGTGTCAAGTGCTATGCAAATCATGGTGGATAAAACAGCATATCTTAATATTGGAAACAATCTTGAAGCTTATAATTAATTAAGACAGTTTTATTTTAATATATGCAAATATTTTGTAATGGGTAATTGTGAAGGCCCGAGCTCTGATCTGAAGTAAACTCAGAGTGAGTTCTGACCTGAAGTGAACTCAGACCTGGACCAGGAAGCCTCAGTTCCCTGAGAACTTCGAAGTTCTTCTGCAGTGTAAAAAAAGGGGAATTGTGAAGACCCGAGCTCTGATCTGAAGTAAATGCAGAATAAGTTCTGACCTGAAATAAACTCAGACCTGGACCGGGAAACTTCAGTTCCCTGAGAACTTGGATGTTCTTCTGCAGTGATTTCTATCTTGACACTGACAGTTCCTTGAACCCTATTAAACGTACATAAGTAAGCTTGTATAATAAGGCTGTGTAACTAATAAAGTTATAAGTAAAAACAGAATGTTTAATAGGCATGGAAGGACAGGTACGATTCCAAAAAGGGCTGAGCCCAGGGAACACAAAGGTACTGCAAATATTATAAAAGTACTGTAAACATCATGATGAGGTAATTTGGTTTGAGAAGAACATTTTCTCTTCCTCTTGTTGTACTATAAATAAGGTTGATTCTTAGAATAAAGCATGCACTGGTTCACATGCCTCTGCATCCCCTGCATCCTGATTTCTTCTGCGCCTATACCTCGGGGCCCCCAAGCCCCACAGGCTTGAATTGTGGTCACTGACCTGTCACAGGTAATCGTCATTGTCAGCTTGACTGGGTTTAGACTCACCTAGGAGACGCACCCCTGGATATATCTGTGAAGATGTTTCCAGGGAGTTTTAAATGAGGGAAGACCTACCATGTATGTAAGTGGCACCATACCACAGGATGGGTTCCAAGACTGAATAGAAAGAGAAACAGAAGAGAAGGAACCAAGTATGAGAATTCATTTATCTCCGCTGTTTCCTTGGGAGAAAGAAAAGAGCTTAAAACAGTGTCTCCTGTAGCCCAGACTATCCTAGAACTTACTATGTAGCTAAGGATGACCTTGGTTTCCTGAAACTCCAACCTCTGTCTCCCAAGTCCTAGGACTATAGGTGCATGCTAAAATGACACACTATTTATACAGACACAATGTTATCAGTTACCTCAGGATCCTGCCACCGTGCTTCCCCACCATGATGGACTGTACCCCCAAACTGAGAACAAAAGACACTCTTAAGTTATATTTGTTGGATATTTTGTCTCACATGAATGAGACAATTAATTAATATAGAAAATTGTTACCAAAGAGTGGGGTAATGTTGTGATATACCTGACCATGTGACTCATAGGACTGCAAACTGGTTTTCAGGAGGAATGTAGAAGATGTTAGAGCTGTGTGCTAGAAAAGCCCTCCTAAGATTAACGGAAAGCTTTTGTAGGAATTAGGAAGACAAGCACATGAATAGAAATGTAGCCTGTGGGGGCCAGGCTCATGAGCTATGAGGAAGAATAAAGATTGCTAAGAAATATTACAAAAGGCCATTCATGGTATAGTTTACCAAAAAATCTGACTGGTCTCAGCCTGTTTCCTGAGAATGCAAAGGAAGCTGAATTCAAAGGTAATGAACTAGGTTTTTGGCAGAGGAATTTCAAGACAGAGTCACATTCAGGCTGTTGCATGGTTGTTCCGTACTGCTCTTCATCAGATCTATAGCGAGGGAGAAGAGGTGTTTTAGCTTCCTTTCTCTTGCTGTGATAAAACACTCCAACCAAAAGCAACTTAGGAGAAGAAAGGATTCATCTGGCTTACATGCCCAGGTCACAGTCCATCTTTGAGGGAAGTAAGGGCAGAAATTTAAGGCTGAAGCAGATTCCAGGGAGGAATGTGGCTTTCTGACAGACTTCTAGCTCACAAGTTTGTGCTTAGCTAGCTTTCTTATATAGCCCAGGACTGTGTGCCTAAGTATGGTGCCACCCACAGTGTGCTGGGACCCCCTTCATCAATTAATAATCAAGACAACACCCTACAGACATGCCCGCAGACCTATATGATAAAAGCAATCACTTACTCTGCTTGGTACTCCACACTGTGTAAAGTTGACAACTAATGCTAAACAAGACAGCAGATATATAGATAGAGACAGAGATAGATAGAGATATAGAGATAGAGATAGAGATAGATACAGAGATAGATAGAGATATAGAGATAGAGATAGAGATAGATACAGAGATAGATAGAGATATAGAGATAGAGATAGAGATAGATACAGAGATAGATAGAGATATAGAGATAGAGATAGAGATAGATACAGAGATAGATAGAGATATAGAGATAGAGATAGAGATAGATACAGAGATAGATAGAGATATAGAGATAGAGATAGAGATAGATACAGAGATAGATAGAGATATAGAGATAGAGATAGAGATAGAGATATAATAAATTAATGAACTTTGGCTAGGAAAGGACATGAGTAAGCTAAAATTTGCAGACAAGGCAGATGTAGA
>NW_008353604.1:305431-321956 GCF_000622305.1 Nannospalax galili | reverse complement strand
GCCTCAGGTCGGGTTTGTGGAACTTTTATAGAGCAGAAGCGGGATACAGAAGCAGAAACGCGGTTATTGGTTAATTTAAACTATTACAAAATGCTACGGGGAGAGCGGGGAGCTTACTTATCAGTAAGCCAGATGTCTCAACCATAAAACTTATTTATCAGTGAGTTGGAGATGTCTCGGCCATGAAACTTACTTATCAGTAAGCCAGATGTCTCGGCCATAAAACTTACTTATCGGCAAGTTGGAATTCTTGACTGGTACGCGACCTGCCTGAGAGACTTCATGGTGCCTGACTTTTATTTGCCTCCCCACCATGACAGACTATAATTCCCCTGGAACCATAAGCTCAAATAAACTCTTCCTTCTATAAATTGTTTGGGTCAGTGTTTCTATCACAGCAACAGAACAGTGACTAATACGATAGTCCCACTAAAGAAAAACCTCTTGCTAGGCACTGGGATAATAGAAAAGATGCCCTGAGGTTAAGACTCCAGCCGTGGAAGACATGAAATTATGAAAACAAATTCATTTGAAAGAAAAGTGCCTAAATTGAGGATGCTGCTCAACAACGGTGTCCCTGCTTAAAAACAAAACAAAACAAACAATAAATAAACAGATGCTTAAGGAAGTGTGTTCCCAGGTTCAGCCACCGGAACAAACAGGGGCCACCACAGCTGTGTTAAAAGGGGACCAGCCTACATCATGAACTAGCAGAACTTAGCAGCACTATTCACACAGGACTGGTTTTGCAGGCTTGCAACATGCAAATGAAGGGGTCACAGAGTCATGCGCCAATGTTTCAGCAAGCCCTGAAGTCTGACAATACATGACAGACTTATAGTCTCTGCGTGGAGACCCTGGGGTCATTGCATTGAGCTGTGGAGATGAAATCTAAGTTTTGATGGAGACCCCAGGACATTGGAGATGCCAGGACCGCAGGACATCTAGTGAAGAAGGCTGCAGATCCTGGGAGGAGCTGGCCCAAGGGAGAGGCCGTGTGCTCAAGCAAGCACAGGTGGGAGGGGTGGGGCTTCTGAAGGCCTCGATGATGCCACCAAGAGTCCCAGTTGCCAGGCATGGAACTGCTGTATTGGTGATTGTCCTGCTAGGCTTTTATTTTCCTCTTTTCCAATCTCTCCTTGCTGTTCCTCTGTATCTCCCTTTTGGAATGGGAGTGCTTATTTTGTCCCATTGTATATTGGAAGTATGTAACATTTTTATGGGGCTGACACTTTGTGTTGTGTCTGAGAAGAGAGTTTGCACTTTGGATATTTAAACAGTGGTGGGACTGTTAAGGTTGGAAACTTTTTAGGGGGGAAATAAATGCATTATGAGATGAAAATAAGACTTTAGGGGCCAGTGTGGACTGTTATGACTGTATGAGATATTTGGGTGTCAATTTGACAAAAGGTAGAATTGTAATGGTTAATCTTCCTCAACTTGACTGGATTTAGAATCTCACCTAAGAAACACATCTCTGGGTATGTCTATAAGGGCACCTCTGAAGAAATATATCAGAAGATTGAAGACCCAACTTAAATGTGGGTGTTACCATCCTGTAGGCTAGGGCCTAATAGGTAGAAAGTGAACTTAGCATCAGCATTTACCTCTTTCTGCTTCCTGGCTTTAGATGCAGTATAACCAGCCAGAAACCAAAGAACTATTGTGAAGCTAGATTTTTCATTGTCCAAAATACATGTTACTTCTTTTTCTTTTACCCCAAGTCTTTAAATTAGATAACCACCATCCAAATTGATTTATTTATCTTTGTTCTTGTTACCCTCAATGCTGTTTCATACCATCCTCAAGATCCTAATTGAACGGATGACCCTAATCATAGTCTATCCTAGCACCACCACAGTATAAATTCCAAATTCTTAACATTGAGTGCCAATGTCTTCTACAGTTTTCTGGACCGAAGTTCTGAACACTGAACATATTTTAGTATCTCCCGTCCTTACACACACACACACACACACACACACACACACACACACACACACGCACAGTGCGATCTACAAAATTTTACCTTTGCCAATGTCACACTAACTACAGTACCCCCTCCTCACTCACTTCATCGTTTCTCTAGAATCAGTTTGGTGTCATTGCCTCTGCGAAGGGTTCATTGGCTGTTCTACTGGCAATTTATTGCTTTTCAGAGCTGTATAACTTCTTGATATTTGATATTTATACATCTGCCCCTCTCCAGATTAAACATGTTTCTCAAGAACAAGCACAAGTCTAGTTTAATATTTATCATTAAGAGTCTACTGTGGTATGGTGTAATAATTCAGCAGAATTTCATTCTTGATGAATGAAATGACTCCTGTCACTCCATCGGTGTTACTGGGGTAACCAGTGTGCTTACCCAACGGCATTGGACCCAACCTGCTCTCTTAGATTCACAGCTTTTCTCTTCACAGTGCTGGGACATAGAAGGGTCCTTTCCTGAACTGCAGCCCAGAATCTTTTTCCTTCCCCTTTGTCTTGTATCTAGAGCTTTCTGAAGCTCTGTGCCTTGTTTTTGACAACTTCCATCACAGCCTCATGCTGTAACATTCAACCTGGAGCAGTGCACCATTGTCAGGTGGTCTCTATTTTCAAAATCTACCCTGGCCTAGATTCTCTGACCCTTGCTCAGACTTGACCTCCTTTCCCCCACTCACGTCACACTCTCAGAACCCTGCTCTCATTTCCCTCCTTTGGCCCTGCTCCTGCACTCCCCCACTTAATTTTCTGCTTTTCCTGGATTGCCACACAGCTGGCATTGAAGAGCCCTACAGAGTGCAAATCCTGGCGGTAATGTCTGTTCACACCCTCTTCACAGCCAATGCGAATAACCAAATCCTCTGTACCTGTCATCAACCAAACTTCCTAATTTAAATTTTGTGATAATTTTCAGGACTATGCATTTCCTAACTTCCCACAGAAAACCCCAAGCATTGCCCAGCAAATCTGTCCCAACCATAAATTAGACTTCACATTGTCTACAGAGCCCTGGCTAAGTCAACATGGGTGGGCAACTTGAAACAGTCAGTTCCACATCTGGATTTGCTCTGTGATTATAGGCAGCCTTTTTTGCGATCTGCTTCCATTCTACCTTTTCCAATTTCAGTAGTGTAAAATTGTGGTCACTTTTACTGACTAGTTTATGTGGGTGGTAGCTAGACTTCCTGTGGAAGCAGATTCTCTGACTTATAGACTGGGTGCGGGATGGATTTCTAATATTAATTGCTTTCCTAAAAATTCTTATGATATTACTACTCTCAAAAATTTTTATTAATCAGTAGTTCTAGTATTAGCCAAATAGCATCTTTTACAACTGATCTGTTTGCTACAATATTTATCTTAAAGGATGTATTAAAGAATTATTTATTGCCTAATTCTGAAATGCCTACAAAGAAACAACTTTTGTGGTAATCCACATGTGAATAGATCACTTTGGTGTATGGTTCTGATTCCAGATTCCAGTGGTCAGCATCGTTGTACTAGTTGTTGACTATTTTACCCTTATGTTGTTTTTATCATTTATTTATTTATTTTTAAGTATTTGTATTAATCCTTTGGAAATTTCATAAAATGTAGTATCTACGTCATATTAATCACCAATTTATCTCCACCCTACTTTCCTAACACGCCCTAACTTTGATGGTTCTGATTCCAGATTCCAGTGGTCAGCATCGTTGTACTAGTTGTTGACTATTTTACCCTTATGTTGTTTTTATCATTTATTTATTTATTTTTAAGTATTTGTATTAATCCTTTGGAAATTTCATAAAATGTAGCATCTACATCATATTAATCACCAATTTGTCTCCACCCTACTTTCCTAACACGCCCTAACTTTGTTTCTTCTTTTTTTTTATTGAATAGTTCGTCGACTCCAATTTGTGTTGTCCACATAACTCTGGGTGTGGGGCCATCCACTGGAGCATGGTTGATCTACTTGGTACCCTTAAAGAAAACCGATTCTCCCTCCCCCAGAAGTCATCCATGGTCCATAGCTCCTCAGTGAGGCATGGGGGCTCATGATTATTCTTATTTAAGAAAGAACTCTCTAATATAAGTAATGAAGGGATTGTGTGCTCTAAATGCTTGCCTTCATTTGACCATCACAGCATATCTACCTGTAGTATGTGCTTCTGAGGGGTAACCATGACTCATATTTCCTTAATCACTGTTAGTGAAACAGGGAGGTCAAGGTGTCCTACATGGAGACACTCAAGACTCAAGTTCCAAATAACTTTAACAGCAACCATCATGCAGCATTGACTGTGGCTTTGCTGGACACCATGAGCTCTCACAGTTGTAAGAAGCTCTCAAGGTACTTACCCACTATCCCTTTCTCAGATGAGTATCTTCAGGAAGATGTAGTGACTTGTTTTAAAATACTGGTTGTAGAACAAACACTTATCTTAATAATTTGTGCCACTTAGGTCTTGCAATTTATTTATCAGTTCATTTAAAAGATATTTGGTGATTGCTAACAGACATTGTTCCAGCAGTAATAAGTAAATAGTAACTAGGAAAGTTGTAGTCTCTGACTGCATGACACAGACATCTTAGCTCAGCTCAATGCAATATTTGTTTCAACACTGATCACAGTGGGAATCTCCAGTTACACAGTGGAGTAGATGAACTTTAGAGCAATTTATAGAAGAGACAAGGGCCCTCTTATAAGTAGGCTAATATCTGTAAGCATTAGCACTTATTGTGGGAATACTTATTCTTTAAAACTTAGCACTCTCTCTGCCTCTAGCTTCTATCACATCCCCTTCTACTATAGCATTATCTTGATATGCATAGTGACACATTATCCCTTGAGCCTTCACTCTGATTATGAACTTACTCAAGACAAGGGCCACCATACCCCAGCCCTAAGCTCTGTGAGTTCAAGGCCGCCTGGTCTACATAGTGAGATCCAGGACAGCTGGGGCTACAAGGAGACCCTGTCTCAAAAAGACCAAAAAAAAAAAAAAAAATTCAGATAAGGAATTATCTCTAGAGATTTACACGCACCTTCTTTACTTATTAAATGAGTAGCTATTTTTCATCCTCCCACATAGTTGAGATACTGGGAATAGTCCCCATCTGATGAATGGTGTTATTGGCATCGAGACAAATCAGGTATGTTGCTACCTACACTACAGGATCAACCAGTCTCCCTCCCCTGACCCCCTGCCCATCAAATAGTTATTCAACTGCCAAATTCAGTTCTACTGAGGCTGAGAACCTCTGAGCCAGAGTTGCTTTAACCTCTTACAAGCACAAGTTGTCAGTAGAATCATCCAGCACGTGTCACTCTGGCACGTTCATTTCTCCTGGTACTGTGCCCTGCAGTTCTTTCATGCTGTTGAAAATGGTCAGATGTCTTTTATCTAAAATAGACCCATGGAGGCAGAAAACCAAATGATAGTTAAATATGGTTTAAGTTATGTAAGATGACTAACTTCTAGAGACCTTCCACTCCACACGGTGCCTGTAGTTAACTATATAGCATTGTACACTTCATATTTCATTCTAAGGATAGATCACATATTAGTGTTCTTAATGCACACACTAAGAAGAAACAAAGAAATTTTTGTAGGTGATGGATAATCCCTGATAACATCATATGAATACACACATATGTCTGAACATCAGATTATTTGCAAAAAACACATACGATTTTCTCTATACAACAATTATTTCTCAAGCTGTTTCAAAAAATCAAATAACCTGTCACCCATGGAGCAATATTGTCCCATCAGACTCACTCAGAATAAATTAGTAGAGTTATTTTCTAGAGAATCAAATGCAAAGCTTTTAAAGGATCCCAAGTCATCTCCTCTGTTCCAGTTCCATGCATAATGAGGACTGAGAATGTGTTAATGCACTTAAATATATACTTAAAATAAAGGACACCAGTCATTAATAAAGGGCTCATACACTATCATTAAACATCCTGCTGAGTTCAATGACATATGAAAGTTCCATTAATATTAGCTACATTACATTACATGTGATAATAAATTAATGATATGTAGAAATGTCTACACTGGGAACATCATCTAGACATCATTTTAAATAAACTATAATGATCTTCATGCTTTTAAACATAATTTCATATGTTTACTATTATTAAAAGCTGAAACTATCCTAATGGACATGTATTTAAGTTTTTTTTAATCTGAGTATGTTCAAACTTAAGGAAATAGTGGTGGAGGGTAGGGAAAGAATTGGAGGGAAGGGACTTGATCAAAATATGGCACATGCATGTATGAAATTCTCAGTCAATCAAAAAGTTAAAGTAGGTAAAACAAAAACAAACAAACATAAATAAAAACCATGAAAATAAATTTTTTACCTTATAAGCTTAGGAAATAATCCCATAAGAAACTAGAAAGTATAAAAGCTTAAATAGTCCCTACAGCATTACAATAGTATCCTTTGAAAATAGAGATGCTAAATTCGTCTAAGAGAATGTGACAAACCAGGGTGTTTCCTCGAAATAACATCAGCTTAGTTATTTTACTACTCAAGACTTTTATGCCAAATTTAACAAATGTCAACAAAATTGTGCTATAATGGTAATACAGTTAATACAAATCAGTTTTTGTATCACAGCCTGTTCAGGCAATGAATAACTGTCGCCCAAACAGCCCATTAATTAAATTAAACTAAGTCAACTAAGAAACATAATATATATAATTGTAATAACCATCCCTTATAAAATGTGGGTCCTCTGCCACTTCACAGTCTTCAAAATGTATGACCTTGAGAGACACGTATTATTTTCTACCACATAATAACAAGAATATAGATTTAGTAAGATTAACTAGCCAAGCCCTAGTTCTTATCAAAGAAAACCAAACCCAGTAATCTGCATCCAAGTCCCATATCATTCCGTCCACGCCCCAATTCCAGGAAACTCCATCTGTAGGAAGTCTTATCTTCTGCCACCAGTTGATCACAGTAGTGGAGTATGATGTCTATCACCTTTCCAGTTTCCTCTGGTCATCCAAGTATCTCCCAGTCCCTCTAAGGGTCTTCAGGAGAAGACAAATCAGAAAAATAGAAGTCTACCAATATCGATCACGTATCTGATTGAGTTCATCTATTTGACATAGCTTACTTTAGTATCTACCATCTTCAAACTGGATGCCACCATCATGTCAGGCTCACTAGCCAGCCTGGTCCCACTCAGTCAGTGACCTAGAATTGCCTTTGATCAGCAGCAAATGCGGTTTGTGGAACTGACTGGTCTTAGATGCCAAAAAAACAAATACAAGGTTTTTTTTGTTGTTTTTTTGATGATTTTTTTGTTTTTTTCTGGAGCTGGACAAGCACTGGGAACACTTACGAGCAACCACAGAGTTAGCGTATTTGATCTTCAACACTTGACGTCAAGACAAGGTTTTTAAATATCCTTGTATTTGGCTTGCTCTCAATTTAGCATTTGAGATGTTTACAGATATTGTAGTTAATAATATTGACACATACAAGGAGAGGGGATCATTTACAAGGGGAAAACATGCCATTTTCAATAACAAACTAATATGGAGAGTGGTACTTCTCAATCCTGAGTCATAATAAACACCTCTCAAGCAGTAAAGAGGAAAAGTATGCTGTGTGTGTGTGTGTGTGTGTGTGTGTGTGTGTGTGTGTGTCCCTGCATGTGCCTGTGAGCATGCAGAGGTCAGATTAAGACCTTGTGTGTCCTGCCATTATTGTCCTGAGACAGGGTCGCTCAGTGATCCTAGAGCTAGGCTGGTGGCCAACAAGCCCCACGGAGCCTCCTCTGTGTCTTCCCCACAATGCCTGAAGTACAGGTTCACGTACCGCCATTCTTGGTTCTTTATATTGGTGTTAGGGTCTGAGTTCAGACCTTCATGTTTGTGCATCAAGTGCTCTTATTTACTGAGCCGTTTCTCCAGCCAAGGAATGCTTCTTAAAGATGTAAGCTCCTCAGTCTCAAGTCAGACAGATTCAGAATCTTTGGGGGTATAGAGAGAGCAATGTTACTACTTTAAACTTTGGGGATTGATTACAATGTACAGCAAGTGTTGAAAAGGACAGTTCAAGACAGTTCTCTACATAAGGCTCTCGGTCCTGATATTATAAATGGATAAACTCACAGGCTGACTCATCTTCATTTTCACCACCACTGATGCAGCCTAAAAGGCACAGAGTCACTTGCTAATGTGAGGTCACCGGGAAAGCGTGAAATGCATCTATTGTGGAAAAGGGATAATGTTAGTCTAAGATTCAAGCAATCTATTGAAATCTCTAAGAATAAAGGATTTCATGCTGAAACAGGTAAGCAGACCAGTCTTCAGAAATCTAACCTGGAATTATGCAATTGCCTTTCTTTTTTTTTTTCTTCTAACTAAATGACTAGTCAGAGAATCTCCTCAGTTGTACCTGATTTGAAGTCATTTTGCTTGCTATTGAAGAGCAATTTAAAGTTTTCTGTCTCTTACTGTTACTAAGAATTTTCTGGGCCAGAGGCCAGGCCTTACCACGTTCCTCAGCATCATCTGTGATGACTTTTGCTGAAATCCTGAACAGAGCAGTCTTCTATTCACCTCAGAAGATCAGGCAATTACTGCCCCAAACATCCACGGCAGTACTGCCACGGGCAGAGCAGAGAGGGTTCTTGGCACCTTTCCAACATCATTTCATTTTCCTGACAGGGATCCTGTGCCACAGGTGTGATGTTGACATCACCAGGACAGGCCTCCTGATAACTCAGTGACAGTTCCTGCATTGAAAGCCGTGGTTCATTGATCCAAACCCACAGCATGGATGACAGTACTGACTCAAGCAATACCTTGTTCTCTGGATTTATTGATTAGCAAGTAAAATAACCTACATATTTAGGTTTTGCAAAGTTCTACAGTTTGTGCAAAACAATGTCCTGGGATGCATATCAATCTATGTATGCCTAGGTCCTATCTGGTAGATCTGAAACTTACACATAAATCTGTATTTTTAGTGTCAAAGACTCTCTAATACAAATCAGCTATACTTTATTTTCGTTAAGAAATATATATATATGATACAGTATGTCTTTCATGTTATTGGTTGCTTATTGTCCTAAAAGAGGAGGTCTTGCTCTTAAATGTGACTCTGGTATACTTTTTGAATAAAGCTTTATTAGAACACAGACACTCAGATTGGCTTTTACACCATCTATGTCTGTTTTTGTGACTACAGGTTTGAGCATTTGCAATAGAGGATGTATAGCTAACAAAAGCAGAAGATATTTCCTATCTGGCTCTTTATAAAAAAGCGTGCTGACCCCTGTCCTAAAATGACTCTACTGCTAAGTTTTGGCAAAAAAAAAAATGTGAACTGCAGATTAATTTAGAAATATTTCCCTATACCTAACGTCATTTGATTTGCACAGCTTCTGGGATTGAGTGAGTGTGTGGAAAATATGTTTTATTCATGAAAGATGTGTCATTCATCTCATTATCTTTGGGACATGTTTGTCAGATGAGTGTTTAGATAAATTATATTCTCTCCTTTTGTTAGGTTCTGGTTAGCCATAATTTTCTCTAAAACATGATCAAGAAAAGCAGGTGTTCCCCATCAAATCCATAAGACAAATGGAGAAATTGTAAGGAATTTATTAATACCCCCTGTTAATCTACTCTTTATTCAAAGAGACCCTTCTCTGTTGACATAGAAGTTAAAAAGATTAAATTAAGGAGTAAAGCCAAAGTGACATTGGTAGAGGTAACTCCTTCCAATTGCTGACTATTAGGAAAGTTAACCCACCTCTTTCTTCCAAACCCAACATTATGTAAAGAAAATAGTTGCCACATGATGTCAAGCTCCTTTGGACCAACGAAGGGACACACCATCAAGCCAGAGAAGAGGTGTGAAATCAAAGCAAGTCACCAGACGATGTGGGTTGGAGGATCAGAGCCGGGCACCTGCACAGAAGAGGGAGACCAGTGTGAGTTCATGGGATGCCTCGTGCACAGGGGCTTGTTAAGTGAATGCACTTCGAAAATTACATCCGAACTGAGAGTTCCAACAAGAAAAGTCATGCAAGGGGTTTAAAGAAAGAAAAATTATTATTTTTACACATAATAGTGCAGCATCCTGTGATAAGTATTTTCCCACTAGGGAAAATGAAAGCCCAAATTCCTCTCTTCGAGCTTAGTTTCCTGGAAGCACTGAAGGTTTGACCAGGTCTAGACTACATTTTATGTGCAGGCCTTTGCCAGCTCCTCTGGCATAAGTGGCTGTGTTCCAGGCATGGCTGATACTCTGTCCACACTGGCTCTGTGCACTGCAGATTTCTCCATCTGGTTCAACGGGAAGTACGTACTGTTTATGGGATGCCATTGAGCTATTTTTAAGAGCTGGGTTACATGCAGGTATTTATGACTCTAGACCAGATTTAGGGAAACAAAGTATTTGCCAGTGCAAGTACAGTGCGCAATTTCAATGGCCAGCCATATGGCTTCAGGATGGAAATGGTCCTGGTGAACAGCTGGAAAAAGGCTGTTTCCTAAACCCTGCAAAAGCCATCATTTCCTTTGACCAGCCGACAAGTGGCCATTTGCTGACAGAACTGGGGTGTTGCACCCTTACGTGGATTATAGGAATGGAAGAGGTTTTTAAACATATTTTTTATACCAAGGGAATTATGGTGATTCTATTTTGGCCAGTGTTTGTTAACTGGAAATTGTACAAGGTTTGTCCTAGAGTTCTCTTCAGAGAAACATAAATAATAGGATAAAGGTATGTTTTGTGTCTGTGTGAATAGAAATAGGTTTCTTAAAGGGAATTTAAGGAAATTGGTTCATGGGATTGATGGAGGTTGGCAACTTCAAAATATGCAGACCAGTGTCCCTGTTCCAGATCAAATGCTGAAAGTCACTATTAAACTATGAAGACCTAAGATCTCAATGCAAATACTATTAGGTAAAACCCTCCCTTACTCAGAGGAAGAGCCAAAGACTATTCCATTAAGACTTTCAGGTGATAAGGTGAGGTTCATGCACATTAGGGAGAAGGATCAGCTTTCCCCAGCCTGCCATTTAAATATTAAGTTCAACCAGAAATACAATAAAATCTGACCGAATATCTGGACATTCTGCAAATCAGTCAAGTTTGCCCATAAAGTTAACCATTTAATATCAACTGAAAGTGAATATTCAGCTAAGTATACTGGGTCCAATGCTGAATGTTATCAAGTGTGAGATGATGAACCTTAGCAAAAAGTTTGATTTGTACTGTCACCAACCCATAAGTATGAAGTCATCCAAACTGCTAAAAAAGGCTGATGGTCCATTAGACAGCAGAGCATGCACAAATAAAATATATGGACGTTTTCAGGTTTTTTCCCACCCCTTGACCTTTGATAAAAGTAATTTTTATCTTCCTCTATATAAGTATTCCTACTTAAATACTTCAAAATTTTTAATCCATTCAGTTTTAATTTTATGTGTATGAGTGCTTTGTATGCAAGTATGTAAGTGCACCCATGTTGTTCAATGCTGGAGGAGGTCAGAACAGAGTGTTAGAGCCCCTGGAACTGGAATTAAGGGTGGTTGTTAGCTGCCATGTGAGTTCTGGGAATGGCCTCTGTATCCTCTACTGGCTGAACCAGTGCTCTTAACCTCTGAGCCATCTCTCCAGCCCCTCTTCTTAAATACTTTTGTTCACATTCTTCTCATAGCTTTAAACACTTTATCTTACCTTCTCTAGATAGATTATTCCTTTATTTCCTTGTTGACCTTGCACCTCAAATACCCACACCCACAAAATCTCTGATACCTTTGACTGACAACATATTATGTTGCTTCCTTTTGAATACAACTTTCCTATTCCTTTCGCCTTCCTTCCAAGCATATTTTTAGTATTCAAACCAGTCTGTAAGTTCCTTGGGAACAGAAATAGTAAATTAAATGAGTAATAATTAGGTGAATAAAATTTGACAAAATGTCTAGCTACCAGCTCATCATTTGGTGGAATCTTCATGATGATGTTCTCATGGTAACCAAAGACAAAAAGAAGACGTACATCCTTTTGGGAAATAGACACATTTTCTTTTACAAAGTATTTTTCATTTTTGCTTCTCATTCCTATAAAATATTCAACAGCAATAAAAATCACTTACTCAAAGAAACAAAATGTAATCCTCATGTTCGGGGAAAGAAGATGTCAATAGAATGAGATTCTCACGTGTGTGTTAGTCCCTGGAAATAACTGATAAGGACTTGGAAAGTTCTTCTTTAAGGATATGAAAGAATTCACAGGAAAAGAAAAACATAGTAGATAAAGAGAGAGGGGCAGTGGGAAATGTATGGAAACTTAAAAACAAGTAAATGAAAATTTCAGAACTTAAAAAATCTAATTGTGGGGCTGGGGAGATGACTCAGCGGTTAAGAGCACTGACTACTCTTGCAGAGGACTCGGGTTCGATTCCCAGCACCCACATGGTGGTTACAATCCATCCTTAACTCCAGTTCCTGGGGAATCCAAAGCCCTCTTCTGATGTCCGCAGCATTGCACAACATGGGTGCACTCACATACAGGCAGGCAATACACTCATACACATAAAATAAAAATAATAAATTTTTTTAAAAATTCTAATTGTTCGAATGGGCTTAACAAAATAAATACTGAATCAGAAGTTGTCAATATAGTTAAATAGAAACCAGTAGAAACGTGCTCAAAATGAAAAATAGAGATACAGACTTTTAAAGATCAACATCCATGAGCTGTGGAATTATGAGCAATCCAACAGGTAGAATGTGGGTGAGAAGATGGAACAGGAAAAAGTTATTTAAAGACTCAATGGGGAGCTGGAGAGATAGCTCAGTGGTTAAGAGCATTTGCTTACAACTTCCTATAACTTCAGTTTGGGAGAATCAGACGCTCTGTTCTGGTTTTCAAGGGCACCTACGTGCACCTGCAAGTATACACACACACACGTGCACACATGCATGCACACCCACACAAATAGAGCACCTGCATGCATGTGTATATGCACACATACAAATAAATAAAAATAAAATGAATCTTTCAAAAAAGAGTTAGTGATCAATATGTTCTAAATTTGGTGAAGAAAATCCAGATTCCATCTTCAGCATAAAAAGTACAAATAAAACATATATAGCAAAATTGGTAAGATGTAATGGTATGTAATGGTAAAGAGAAAAAATTTAAAGGAGCAAAGGAAAACATGTAGATTTTCTATTCAGGGCACCTATGAAATGATGATCGTGTTGCTTTTCATTGAAGGAAGTGTAGCCAGAAGACAGTCTCACGGTGAGCGTGGGAACACAAAGGGACAAAGAAAGAAATTCTGTCAGTCTGGAATTTTATATCCACCGAAGAGGTCTTTCAAAACAGAAGGTAAAATGAAGACATTTTTGCATAAATGAAATGCTTCCAGAGTGTCAACGGCCACTCTACAGTAACAATTAACATTGCAGAGGCTTCCTCAGCCCCCAGTGAGATCATACTTGTGAAAAATCAGACACCAGAAATAATCAAGTGAATTAATATTTTAAAAGATTGTTTTTTCTTTTCTTAACTTCCTTCAAAGGTAATTGAGTCTTCTTATAAGGCTGAAATACCATCGATGCAATGGGGAGTGTGTACCACATGTAAAGCAAATAAGGTAAGATTATTAAATAAGTAAAGAATTAAATTAGCTAAATAAGAAAAAATTAGTTAATAGCAACAGGAGCACACTATAGGGCATTACTCAAGGTGGTGGTGACCATTTATGAGAAACCAGAACAAATTAACTGTGTATATTCCACATTTTATTTGTGTGTGTGCTCCCACACTTGCACGTTCAGGTGTCTATATGGGTGCATAGGCCACATGCCTGTGAATACGTGTGCAGAGTCCAGAATATGGTGTGAAGTATCCTCCTCTGTCACTGTCCCCCATTTATTCCTATGACAGAGTCTGTCCCTGAACCTGGAGCTCCTGTTGGAAACCACCAAGCCCCAGTCACCCTCCGAGCTCTGCACCTTCTGGAACTGTAGTTACAAGACCTGTGCTAGATACCTAACCCTTTATGTGAGTGCTGAGGACTGAGCTCTGGTGCTCATGATTGTCAGTCGTCTATAGAGATAGAAGAAATGAGGTAAAGAGGACAGGACAGAGAGAGAGGGAGGGGAGGGGACCAGAGAAGATAGGGAAGGAAAAGAAAGTAAGAAGACAGGGAAGGCAGAGAAGTCTTAGAATATGAAACTAAGTGCACAAAAAAGTGACCCCTTCAAAAGTCCTGTGAATGATTGTCTCAATTAAATATACCTCACCAAGATCTCACCCCCTCCCCTTTTGATATCAGAGGCAAAATGCAAGGTTTTCATTATTTCTCCCTAACTTGCTGTTTGGGAGGGCACCAGTATCTTATTCCCAGAAAATGGATAAAATATATCCAGCTCTCCACATTTTTTTCTACATAAATTGAATTGTGGCTTATTTGATTTACAAAGATTGAAAGGGAAAAAAAACTATTTTTTAAAGCATAGGAGGGAGGCAAAACAGCCTGAAAACAACCCTGAAGTTCCCTTTAATGGTGCATTCTCTAGGAACATTTTTTAAAATAAATAATTGTATACATATTTGGTTAGTGCAAAAGCTGATTGTCTTTTCAGACACCCTTCTTGATGTGGTTGGAAACTGGAACAAGTTTGGAAAGCAATTTGACATTTTATAGCTCAGATATTTCTTCCTTTGCTCTCTCCTTTGAGAAATGGAACAGTTCGTGACAGAGAGAGAGCAGCCAAAGGCACGAAGTTCACCCCGGAACAAACATCGTAAACTACAGGTAGCCTGCAACCTTAAACAAAACACCTTCAGATGCTCTGTGCATTGGCTTTCCTTTCCAGTTTATCCAATTTCCTTTGAAAGCGATAGCAGAACATGTGCAGAACCGTTTGACACCGTTTCCAGATATACCGTTGAGAAATGTTTTGTTTATTCACTACTGTATTTGGAATTTTTTTCTGGTTGAACCTGGAAAATTACATTGGGTTGGGTGGTTTTTCTGTTTTGTTTTGGTACAGAATTACTCTTTCCAAACAGAACAAGAGGAGATGAAAGAATGGTCATCGGAAGAAATGTCTAAAGTGTTTGTGGGGAAGGAGAAATTGCTACCTACACTGCTAAGGATTTCTCTGGCCAGAAAGCTCAACTTGCTTAATGCCCCATTCAAACACCAAATGAGAACCCATGGAAAATGTTGAACTTCCACAAGGGGAAAGTAAATTTTAGTGATTGAATGGGCCAGGGACTTGTCCAGTTCATCTTACTGCAACCAAAATGCACTGCAGATGTGTCCTTTTATGTTAGGGAGGCCTTTCTTTCTAGTACTTGAACAGAGTTAGCTGAGCCATGAACCTCTTTCAAGGATTTCTCTCTGTTAAGCTTCCCAGTCGCTTCATTGGAAGCAGAAGGGAGTGAATTAGCACTCTTAAAGAACCTGAACACAGGTGCCTATCCAGGGACTGGCCAAAAACATCTTTCTTCATCTTCTTACCACTTACCACCATAAAGTTTCTAAGCAGAAAATAATGAAATGTAACCATCATCAATTAAACTATATATACCTAATATAGCCCGAGGAAACAGCTCAGTGGGCAAGAACACTTGCTGTGCAAGTGCGAAGACAGGTATTAGAATCAGCGCCCATGTAAACCCCAGCATTGCAGGGAGTGGGAACAGGAGGATTGCTGGCTATCAGCCGAGCTCTAGGTTCAGCAAGAGTCCCTGTCTTAAGGAAATAAGGTAAAGAGTGAGAGAGCAGGACACGCAATGTCCTCCTCTGGCTCACATGCACGTTGGGGCACACACACACACACACACACACACACACACACACACACACACTCCTAATTAGTGATGCACATTCATTATTCAAAACTGTCGAGTTGATCTAATTTTTCATCCCGTTGCGTTCTGAAACTACTTGATCAATGCTGAAATAAATAATAATATAACCAGAAGCAACAATTGTCTTTTTATATCCTTTTTCAATACCAGAAAGTAGACCAATTCCAGATGCATTTATTCTGTTTCTCCCACATGCCCCATTCTGCAGAGGATTAAATGGATCGTAGAGAGGTTATGCTCTTTGTCCAAACCTGTTCATAAATAGCAAAGTCTGCTTTCCCCCTCTGTCTGCTGTGCTTTAACAGAAATTCAAGGCAGAAACGCCAATCACCTTGATATATTTTTGCTCTTTTTAGAGAGGAACAGCCTGTTTAGATTAGGATAAAGCATCAAATGTCACAAGATAGAATTTCCATTTTATCCATGGAAAAATCAAAGGTTTTCTAGGTTATGGAATTTTCCCCCTTAATTGCATCTGACTCTGTTCACGTCTTTCTTCTGTCTCGCCCATTCTGTGTTGCAAAGAAATCTTATCACTTTAGAGCCAGCTCATTTGGAATTTGTGACTGAGATTGGAAGGGTTCAAATTAACTTTTATTATCTATGAAGAAAGAATTTTTGAAGAAAGCTAACACTATTAAAATGATTTCCTGGAGTTTGAAGA
>NW_008353604.1:259461-304773 GCF_000622305.1 Nannospalax galili | reverse complement strand
GATAGATAGATAGATAGATAGATAGATAGATAGATAGATGATAGATAGACATATAGATGATAGATGATGATGATGATAGGTAGATAGATAGATAGATAGATAGATAGATAGATAGATAGACAGATAAGTGACAGATATCTGGGGAGATGGCTCAGCTGGATAAGTACAGGCCACAAAAGCATGAGGACTTGAGTCCAGATGTCCAGCACCTACATTAACAACTGGGCTCAGTGGTGCACACCTGCAACCTGTGAACCTGAGGCGGTGGAGACAGAGTGATCTTTGTAGCTCACTGGTCTGGCAGCCCAGCCAATCAGTAATCTTCAGGTCCAGTGAAAGACCCTGTCATTGAAACATAAGATAGAGAATGGTCAAGCAACTGGCATCAACTTCTGACTGCCTTATGTACGTGCACACACTTGCACTCTCACTTGCACACACTCAGGAAGGCACACACACACACACACAGGGACTCATAGATGCAGGTGACTATGCCTACCTGATTTCTCTCTCATGTCCTGTCCTGTCCTACCTCTTCCTCTAGACATACCCTGTAGGAAAGACTTCTGTAGATTACAAGGATCTCAGAGTTCCAGACAAAGAGAAAATCACAAGCTCTAAGACTGAACTATGACTAAAACAATAATAATAATGATAGTGATAATAAACAATACAGTTATTGGTGAATGCCTGACATTGCTGCTCACGGTTCTAAAATTCAAGTTATACATACATGGAAAATTGAGGATGAGGAAGATTGAAATTCAGTCACTTCAAGCACATAGTATTCTTTACGCCCTGTCAGGGAGCTGGAGTTGTGATGGGAACTTCATCTTTCCTTGAAAATCAAACTGAATGGATGAGTCAAGTTTTAGGTATTTATCTCACCATTGAATATTTCAGAGAGAGAGATAAGGAGGACCACTCAGCCAACTTTTTAAAAAGATACTTCCATAATATGATAACTCTCTTACACATTCTTATTATGAGAGCAGGCTTTTTTTTATTTACCAGATTCACGAAAGGGTTTATTAATATTGAGATAAACTGGAAATTCGATTTGTCTTTTGAATTAACATTAGGGTGAGGCAGGGAGAGCATTACCAGTGAAGGTGAAGAGCTGTTGCTCTCCTCAGCAAGTGTGGCCATAAAGGGGGGCAGTGGCTGAGCTGCTGTGATAGTGGCGTTAACTCTCAACTAGACAGACTCTAGAATTACCTAGGAGACCAGCCTCTAAGCATGTCTGTGGGGATTATCTTGATTACATTAACTTAAGTGGGAAGACTTGCCCTCTAGGTGGTACCATTTCCTGATTAGGATCCTTTCTTCTGAAAGGTAGAAAGGCAGAAGAATCTGAGCATTGGTGCCCATTCATTGTTTCCTGCTTCCTAACTGTGGGCTTAACCAGACCATCTGCTTTGAGCTCCACCTGCCCTCACTTTCCCACCAGGAAGTATTACACCTTGAACTGTTGCTAGAATAAACCCTTCCTTCCTTAAAATGCCTTTGTTGAGGAATTTGATCACAGTACAGTAACAACTGGCACCCTAGAAATTGTGTGTGTGTGTGTGTGTGTGTGTGTGTGTGTGTGTATCTCATTCATATTGAACCTGTGTGATGGCATGGAGGTGGGAGCTATTGTTGTTATAGTCAACATCCTCCTCCTGTCACTATGGTCTTCCTTGGTCTACAGAGGATGTGGTAAAGAGTCTGAGACACTGAATGGTTTATTTAAATCCCCAAATATAGCAACTCAAATTCCAGTGTGCAGTGTGATAGACATTCTCATGGTATAAAGAAGGTAGAGTCAACATTTTAATTCACTTCTGTCAATCACCATTTGTAGATGTGTCACTCAGGCAATTCACAGACAATGTTTGCATATGACCAGTTGTGGAACTCTGTAATAATCTCCATATGTTGCAAAAGAAACTTCTTTGATGAGTGGTTACAGGGATACTTGTTTATAAATGTAAGGATCCATATTTTGCACATAGCTTGTTTAGGGATGTGACAGTCTTGGGGTTTTCTCTAAGATCTATGACCTCTCCAGTCATGTACCTATGAAGACATTAGATACTTTCTCACATCCAAATAACAGTATTAAGTGAGATAACAAATGCAAGGACCTAGACTTGCATCTGACCCCCAGTACCCAGATAAACATTCTCTCCATCACCTACATTGACCCTCATTTGCTGCTGTTTCGCTTCTAGTGGACACAAGAACTGTGAGAGAAATAAGAATTAGCATCACAAAAACCCTATTGCTGAAGACAGGACATACTTTGGGCACAGGATTTGGAGCAATGGAGCTGGAACAGACAGCCCCTCCCTTGAAGGCTAGTGCTCACAGATTTGGAGAGTACTGTACAAACAGCTAAGGGAGAACATCAATTGATGGTCGAACCCCAGCTTCAAGGCCTAATAACCACAACAAAGACAGTCACAGCGGGAGAACATCAATTGATGGTCCAACCCCAGCTTCAAGGCCTAATAACCACAACAAAGACAGTCACAGCAAACGGTTATCTCACTTAATACTGTTATTTGGATGTGAGAAAGTATCTAATGTCTTCATAGGTACATGACTGGGGAGGTCATAGATCTTAGAGAAAACTCCAAGACTGTCACATCCCTAAACAAACTATGTGCAAAATATGGATCCTTACATTTATGAACAAGTATCCCTGTAGCCACTCATCAAAGAAGTTTCTTTTGCAACATACGGAGATTATTACAGAGTTCCACACTGGTCATATGCAAACATTGTCTGTGAATTGCTTAAGTGACACATCTACAAAGAAACTTCTCCACCTAAGGTTCACAGAATATAGTGGAACAAGGGATACAGAGAACACTAATGCATCTTTCAACACTCATCAATGAAGCTCCCTTGTGCAACAGAGGGCCGTGAACACAAAAGGATACAAATGACCAAAATGTAGAGGAAAAATAGTCTGCAGAATATGGGTCCTTGGACAGGACTCCTATATTAAGCTTCTCCCACACAGGGTTCAGGGATAATTGTGGAATAGGGACTGAAAGATTGTAAGAGCCAGGGAGGAGGTGCATGACCATATGGAAATAGAGTCCTACAAGCTCCTGGGACCCTTTTCATATGAATCCACAGCAAAGGTTTCAGTCTGCACAAGACCCATGCAAACTCAATCAGACAAAAACCTAGCATAGAACTGTGGAAATGGGCAGCAGGCCCCAATCTCAGCTGAAGAACTATTGGCAGCTGATTGCTGCTGGGTGAGGAAGAACTGATCTTCTTAAAGGTAGGTAGGGTCTCTAGATAGGCTGACTAGACTGGAGTGAATGAACTTGCACTGAGGGATGTCTGGGGGCATTAACTTGACAAGATAGACCTTAACACAAACGACAGAGTGCATGAATTCCGGTGGGGGGGCGTGGTCCTATGGGAGGTACCAATCGGGAAGGGGTATAAAGATGATTAAGAGTTATGCATGAAATGCACAAAAGTTCAATAAAAAATTTACACACACACACACACACACACACACAAGAATTGAAAGTGTTGTCGACTCTGGAAGTTTGGAGACCCATTCTTCCTCTTTAAAACACTCCAGGAAATAGAAAAGAGACTGGATAAACAACACTGATTTTCTCGCATCTTGCTGCACTTCTGGACTTCACCACTCAAAGGCAGTCCTGGAACCTCTGTGCCTCAAAACCGCTTTCTGATCTCTGATCCAGTACAAACACAAGAACCAAATCATATTCCCCAATCAATCAATCCAGGTCTTCAGAAAAGGCAAAGGATTTTCCTAGACTGGCGAATGAACTCAGATTAAAAGAGAATGCTTTGCATTTGCAGGTGGGTCAAGGAACACAAACCACAGGATGTAGGTGAAAGTACCTACCCTCAAGATAACCCTGGCTGTGTTCTCAGAGCATGAAAGCAAAGAGGCTGCGTAAGGCTTTCAAAGAGTGCACTTAAGGCCCCTGTCATAGGGGCTGAGTACCTACAGACACCTTTAAATAGAAACATCAGGGTTTCCAGAAAAATAATTTATCCTATCCATTTTTATCTGTAAAAAGGCTTTCCTGGAGGTCTGCCATAAAACCAACATATTCACATCACTTGAGCTCTATTAATCTGACAAAATGTCAGCAATACAGAATGATTTGGGGCAGATATTTGGCACCAAATGTAAATAGCTCCAGACTAACGTATGGGGCTGAGAGTTGGGTGAAGGAAGAGTCTTCTGGAATTTCTATAAGCTCAAACATCTGGCACTTATAGAATTTCCCAACTTGACCACCTACAGAGGAGTAAAATTAGTATTACCATTCATACCTAAAGGGTGTGTTGTTTGTTCTTATTTTTTAATGTAAAAAAAATAAAAATGTTACATAAAACTTCAGTAAAACCAGAAAGTAAATATATTAACAAACCAAATAAAGCAAAACAGCCTGCACTTCCATTAATCCCACAGTGACAATTACGATTTTGGTGTTAATCCTTCTAGACAGTTATGTATGCATAAAAGCTGAGATGTTCTTGTTTATTGTCATAAGTTACTGTGTTTGTTTTACAGAAATGGAGTGTTAGGGGCTGGGGAGATGGCTCGATAAGCAAAGTATTTACTGCACAAGATGAAGATCTGAGTTTAGATCTCAAAAATGAATGGCAGTCCTAGCCTACATGTCTGTAATCCCAATAATGGAATCTGGAGTGGACAGGCATGTCCTGGGAACTTGCTGGCCAGCTCCCTCAACCAGGACCTCACAAATTTTGCTAGACTGGCTGTCTAGCCAGCACCAATGAGCACAACCACATGCATACATCACATACATGTGCACACACAACAAGCATATAGCACACATGCATACATATGCATACACAAAGAATACAAATGCATATACCACACACACCTGCATACATGATGCACATGCATACGCCACATACATGCATGCACACACAAGCATGCATACATCACAATACATACACCACACACACATGAATATACCACATATGTATATATGCACATATACAACACAAACATACAAATGCAAACACCACACACATATGCAGGCAACACACATGCACCACATGTGCACATGCATACACATGCATATGCCACAAACATGCATGCACGCACAAGCATGTATATGTATATATCACACATACAAACACCACACACAATCATATATCACACACACGTATATACCACACACATGCATATATATTATGCACATGCCTATGCCACATGCATGCATGCACTACACACTGGGGCATACACACATGAATATACCATGCACATGCACACACACAAAGAGAAAGAGGTGAAATACTGACATGCATACTCTTTTTTTATACAAGCCCTTAACACCGTCACAGAAAACACAGACTTGAATACGCAAAATGTAAAGGTTTTCAGTCAGACAGTTCTCAGGAATTTGATATTTGCTTTCCCTGTTATTAAGGATGTGATTTTGTACGTGAAAGGGAAATGTTCCTATGTATACTGTTACTCTACGGACATTGTCCTGCTGTCTGAGTTCCTTATTGACCTTGCACAATGTTTCGGGATAAAGAAATGTCTAGTCCAAAGATATGTGATTTACCCTCTCCAAAATACCCAGTGAATAAGAACCATATCTTCATAAAACAGTCAGGGTTGGTTCATTTTTGTTATTGCCAGTCTCATAGAAGAAAAATGTTACCTTCAGTGTTGGTTAAATAAAACAAAATCTACCTTTAATTATGGCCATGCTCTATAGGCTTTCCTGTGTACCAGGCTCTGTTCCAAGCACACAATGCCTACTAATTACTTTGACTCTCTTAACAATCCCTTATGGCACATGCTACTTTATCTGCAGAGTATTGCATTGGAGAAACTGAGGTAAAGAGAGTCAGAGCCACTGGGCTAAAAGTGACTAAGTAATGCAAGAGATGTGAACTCGGACCAGGCACTTAGGGCTTGGAATTCGTTTTCAGCATTCTGGCATTTGGTCTTTTATTCACATTCCACACTGGAGTGAGCATCTTCTCCAACATGTTTCTTTTGGTACCAGCAAACTCCTTTACGTGGACTCCCAAACAGATTTTCCTTAATTGATAGCAATGTCTCAGTTTCAAGGAAAATGGAGAGGATAAGGAGGAGGTGGCAAAAAGATTAGGGTTACCACGACTGGGTTGTAAAGTGATGACTCGTCTTCTACTACCTGATTTATTGCTATTCTGAGAAAAATTAGCTTCTGCTTTCAATCAAGAAATGAAGGTGATCTTAGCAGCTGTGTAGTC
Source organism: Nannospalax galili (assembly GCF_000622305.1). Taxonomy (NCBI): domain Eukaryota; kingdom Metazoa; phylum Chordata; class Mammalia; order Rodentia; family Spalacidae; genus Nannospalax; species Nannospalax galili. Next base: position 298,497 of record NW_008353604.1, on the reverse strand, counting down.
ACCATCCAAATGTGTTGCATGGACACCCAATGCCTGGTCAGCAGCTGCAGATCTGTGTCTTCAGATCTATGTCTTCTGTTAGTCTAGGCCTGGGTGCAGCCACAGTGGAGAGAAGACCCCAATAGAAAAAGCTCAGGGTAATAGGACCCCATACTAGCCATCTAGCTCCAGTCTCAGGAGGAATGTATGAGACTGGCCTTTCACTATAAGCCAGTTCTAGCCTGTGTGTAAGATTCCAAATGAAGGAATGGATTCTCACAGGATGACAAGTCTGAGGCAAGGCACATCAGAAAGGTGACTGACAGGGGTCTGCTAAGGAGCAAGTATGGGACTTGGTCCCTGTATCACACATGCAGCATGACATCTGCTCTGCAGGCAATGCAGCCTCAGTGGTCCACTAGGCTAAAGATCCAACCAAGAATCAGATTCTACGTACACAGCCCAAGGAAAACAGTCTAAATGTTATTGAGAGGAATAGGAAGAGAGATGTCTGAACATCACAAATATGAACAATGAAAGAGTCTGCATATCTAAGGCATGGGTCAAGATCTTGGTACCTGTCAGGTGTGATGACTCACAGCTACAATCCCGGCAATCAAGAAGCTGAAGCAGTTAGATTGCCACAAGTTCCAGGCCAGCCTGGGCTATGTGGCGAGTTCCAGGCAAACCTTGCTTCAGAGTGAGGCCTTTCCTCAATAACAGAAAGATCTTGGGTCCTAATCCAATAGGCCTGAGGAAGAAGAGGATTTTCAGTAGAAATAGCATCTTAAGTTCAAGAATAGGTACATCTACCTATCAGTACAGTACAGGAGCCGTGTGCTTTATGCTCTGTATGCCAATAGGTGAAGAAGCCTAGCCCTCCAAATAAGGGCTTTGCAGACAAACAAAAGGATTTCACTCTGGCAAATCCTTCCAGCTCTTATTCACTGGCCACAGCACAAAAGGGCTCACTCCGACTTCTGTGGGTTAAAAACTGGATGACTGACTGTGGTGGTTTGAGTGACTGTCCCCGACAGACTCCAAGTAGTTGGATACTAGTACCCAGTTTGTGGTGGTGTTTGATAAGGGTAATGGAACACAAGGTGTGACCATGCTGGAAAACACTGGGGACACCTTTGGGATTATATAGCCATACCCACTTCCAGTCTCTCTCTCCCTCTCCCTCTCCCCCCCCACTTCCTGTGCCTACTTGAAGATGTGATCTCTAGGCTTTCTGCTCAGGACACACCCTGCTATCAAACCCCTCTCTCCATTACAGATTCATATTCTTGGAACCAAGGCCAGATTAACTTCCTCCTGTAAGTTGCCTTGGTGTTTTATCACACCAAAAGGAAGGTGAGCACTACACTGACCCAGATGACTCAGTGTTTTCAGGACTATGATCTGGAAATCACTTCAGTGCTCTTTCCTGTGGCACTCACCTCCTCAGTCTATATAAAACCTAATCACATTAATGTATTTTTAAAATAGGAGTTGCAATTTGCTACTCAAAGCCCCAAGAAGTTTTCTTCCTCTTTAACGCATAAAGAATTAGAGCCAAGCAGATGAATGAATATGCCTCTTTCTTTGATCACATGTTAAAGCTGCAGAGTAATGAAATGATGAATGAGACAGATCTAAGTCCCTCAGTGAGGGAGGCGCTCAGGATCTAAATCAACACACATATACAAACACACACATGCACACGCTTTCCTGATATTTTAAGATAGCAGAGAATCTTTTCTCCTGAGGATCACCTCCTTTCCATCCTTTACTTCTAATCTTTAAGGATCAGAATATGTTTCTTATTGGGAAATATTTCAAAAAAAGAAATCCATAGACATGTCCCCCATGATTGAAAACAGAAGCTGGCCACTAAGATAGCTCCATTGGAAAAAACAAAAATCTAATGGAAAGTCAAGTGAAATGGAACACCACCAATGCGTTTTATCAAGGCATGTCGAAAAACCACACCCAACACGTTTTATCAAAGGAATGACAGACACGCCAGGCTGCTAATTACCTACAGGTTTCTTTTCTAAATTTATATCCCTCATGGGAAAAAAAGTAAGTGCACAATATGCTGTCTGTACGAGAGAGAGGTTAGTGTGAGGCAGGAGGCAGAGTAAGGGAGGCACACCTATCTTCATTTCTAAAGTGTGAATATGTAGCTAAGGCAGAAAACAACACACCTTCAGAGAACAGCGTTGGTACCTTATTGGCAAGGCCATTTACTACAATCAAAACAACCTGCTATCAGCACTGAATTTGTATTATTTTTCTTGCTTTGGGTCCAGTTTTTTTTTTTTTAAATCAAGGGAAAAAAATCAAATCATGAAAACAGTATAGTCTCATGACAGCTACACTTGGACTCTTAACGTCTCTACTGCTGATCGTGCTGAAGGATTAACCTATCTTGGTTCCAGAGCATTTCACAAGAAGTATTTGTAAAGCAATGTATTTATGTTCTTCTCCCTCTCCCTCCCTGTCCCTCTCCCTTCCTGTTCCTCTCTCTCTCCCTACCCTCTTCCTCTCTCTTTTCTAAATGCCCAGATGCCCCAAGGAGAGCAGAATTTTAAAACCAAGAACAAACAGTAATGGTCATTTGAAAATGTTTAATTTTCATTAATAATTGTATGGAAACATTATTTCTCATTGAATGAGCAATCTCGCAACTTTTGCCAAAAGGATCTGGCTGTGAATTTGGGAGTGTGGCTACAAAGCAGACAGAGGGAAAGCAAACACAGTGGTTAAGCATATGAGTGTGAGTGTGTTGGGGGTGGGTGGATACAGGGATAGGACAGTGAGAACGTGATATAAAATTTTTCTTGCTCATTGGGGAATCTATTCTTAGTGTTCATTTAAGTAATAATATCTAAGAGAAACCTAGAGGGGACTGCCGTTGTCTTCTGCAAACCTCCCTTGCTCAAAAAGGCCCCCATTCTTACCAATACACACCTTCTGACTCCAGCTCACTTCTAGAACATAACATGAGAAATTCTTTGTGGATATCAGATCACGACAATTGTAAGGACTGTGCAATATAGCGATGTAGACTTTTATAGGAAATCACAGCATATGTCACTTGTCTTTCCTTCTGGGAGAACGAAAACGACTCATTCTCGATGTGCCTTGACTCTAAGATCATGAGGATGCTTTCTTTCTCCTATAAAAGTGTCTCTCTGGTCAACACTCATAGAATAAGAGACTGTGGAGTGCACAGCCCTAAATGGGATACCTGTATCACACCCTCTCCTCTCAGTGTTCATTGATCATTGTGAAAAAGGGGCCAGGAAGATCATAAGAGCCAGAGGTAGAAAATGAATACAAAGCAACAGCGTTTTCTACACACAATAGGGCACGTGCACGTACGAACCCACAGCACGTGTGACAGCATCCACAAGACCTGTGCAAGGCCAAACCTAACCCAGCATAGCAGTGGGAGGCTGACAAGAAGCCCCAGCCTTAGCTGAGGATCTATAGAAATTGATAGCTGTTGAAAGGCAGTTTTCTTTAAGGGTGTGTCACTGGGTAAGTTGACCAGGATCAAAGCGATGGACTCGTTACCTAAGAGTATTTGGGGAACACAAATGAAATCCAACAGTCCTTTAAAAACATAAAGCACGTGAATTGAGGTGAAAGAGATAGAAAAGTTGAGGTGAATATGGGGAAGGGGGCCTGAATAGGATCAAAATATATTATATGAAATTCTCATTAAAAACTATAAAAATTATATGTATATATATGTGCGAAAAGTTGAGGTGAATATGGGGAAGGGGGCCTGAATAGGATCAAAATATATGAAATTCTCATTAAAAACTATAAAAATTATATGTATATATATGTGTGTGTGTGTGTGTGTGTGTGTGTGTGTGTGCGTGTGTGTGTGTATGTGTGTGCGTGTGTGTCTGTGTGTTTCAACTTCTTCTGTTCCCACTTCTTCTCTAGGGAAGGAAAGTTTCCACTTCCCTAGGTCCGAGGCAGACGGTTTATCAGTTCAGCCTCTTTCTCTGAGCAGATCTGTCTTCTAGCAGTAAGAGGAGGAGCTGGGCTTTGCAGGGCAGACGCAGGAAAAGAGTAGCCAGCAACAACAACAGAACTTTGTGTCAGCACCGTCCTGTGCTGATGTGAATGAAATATAAATATTGCACAATGAGCCATTTAAAAAATTCTTCAGAATATTACGCTCTAGCATTACAGGAGGGTTAAGTGACCTTCTGTTTTATCCCAGCAGAAGTTAATAGCAGCCCAGGAGCTGGAAAACCAACTTCAGAAACACTTAATGTTTAGACTCCCTTCGTGGTTGGAAAAAACAACTTTTTTTTTTTTGTAATGTTTAAGAGCTGCTCCGGCAAATGGAAACAGCAATTCCTTGTAAACAAACCTTTAACATGAAGATATTTCTCAGTGGCGGAAAACCTAACTTCATAAAGTCAGATTTCTGAGATTTTTTTCAGCTCCTCAGAGACTAGGAAAGAAACCAAATTCTGTCAGTTGATGCATCAAATAAACAAATGAGTATGAGAGATTTTCCATATCATATGTCACTTGAGTATGTGTCTGATAAAGCCCATGCAAGCCATGGATGCTTGTCAGCTCTGTAGAGCAACCCTCAGTTTGGATGAAGAGAACACATGCGTTCAACAACGTGAGCTGCTCCACCAGGGCATTCATGATTGCTTTAGGTGAGACACAAGCGATGTTCAGGGGTATCTGCATCTTCCTAGCTATCTCAGTGTCCTTAGCTACACCAGTTCTGAAGTGTGGTATGTACCTGTGAACTGAAAACCGTCTGTCCCTTCCACACCATATATCAGCTACCCAAGATGATATCAAGGTAGGGTAACAAATCTATGTAACAAATTTGTCCCTAATCTCAAGGTTGGCACCTCATCTTTGCAGAGGTGTGCACATAAAATGGCACTAAAAAAGAACTCTAAACACGTTTACAAATAGAAATGAATGTCATTTGCCAGCATGTAACCTTGAACAGGTGTGTGTGTGTGTGTGTGTGTGTGTGTGTGTGTGTGTGTACCTGTTAATGTGGGTATATACAAGAGTGTATTTGTGTATGTGTATATGAGTGAGTGTGTGTGCATGCATGTTAGACCAGAGAGAGACATCATTTATCTTTCTTTTATCTCTCTCTAATCTTTAGTTTTTGAGACAAGGACTCTCACTGAACTCAAAAGTCATCCATTTGGTTAGGCTAACTGGCCAATGAGAGTCAAGGATCTGCCTGTCTCCACCCCACAGTGCTGGAGTTATAGGCTTACACCCCTTGCCAGCTTTTCATGTATGCCCTGGGGATCCAAACTCAGGTACTTTACTGGCTAAGCGAGCTTCCTAGTCCCTTGAAAAGTTATTTAACCTAACTTTGCTGCAGTTTCCTCATCCCCTCAACGTATAATTCTACATGTTTCACAGTATAAATACTTCACAATGTAAGTAGTACGTAAAATTAATTAATGTATGTGAAAAAACTTAGCATTATACTTGACAATGTAGGAAGTGGTCATTAAAAGGAATATAATACTTCCATGAATTTACTTAATCACTTGATTACAGAAAGTAACTGTTTAGTTATCAAAGAAAATGTGGGTTTTTTTTTTTTTTCTGGAAAATGGGTCCCTGGGAGAGTCAGGTAGAGGTAAACCTCAAGATCTCCAGTAAGTGACGTTCCACATGGTGAGCCTGGGCTTTAACCTATTTATTGAATGTGAGATTATGTTTCTATGTTGTATGACTTGTAATGTACTGAGTATATTTATACAACATCACACATGTATATTATATATGTATGTAAAGCACATAAATATTCAGCATTTTATTTGATAAACTAAATTAATTGAATTCTGTGGAGAAGTGACATCCAGATGACAATGGCTGGTTCATAGTAGCTAGGAACATAAAGCAGAACGAGAAGGAGAAACTATAGTAAAGGGATTAGAGATAGTTATAAAATCCACTGAAGACTCAAGTTCAAAATAGACCCACTGGATATTCATAAGGAAAGAATACTCAAGGCCACCTTGTTCAGAATCCCTGGGAAGTAGTGAATCCAGGTTCAAGGGCAGAGAGGAGATACATTGAAAATTATCTAAGCCTATAGGTGAGCATGAAGCAGGTGTCCTCAATTCCATCCCCCACACAGCTATGGCCCTTCAGAGTTATCCCTCATTATATTTTGTGGACTTGTTCCTGGCCATCCTGTGGATACCAAAATTCAAGGATGTTCAATTCTCTTCCATAAAATTCTGCAGTATTTGTGGATAACTTGTGCCTTTTTTCTCGTTTACTTCAAACCACCCTCACATCACTTACAATATCTAATACATTGCAAATACAATGTAAGTCATTGGTATACTAAATATTTTATGGAATAATGATTTTCAAGGCCTATACGTGTTCAGTAAAGATGCAATTCTCGTTTTCTGAGCATTTTTACTCTACAGTTGGATGCGTATACTAAATATTTTATGGAATAATGATTTTCAAGGCCTATACGTGTTCAATAAAGATGCAATTCTCGTTTTCTGAGCATTTTTACTCTACAGTTGGATGGAAACCAGGAAGCAGACTCAGTTTATAGAGGGTAAGCTGTGTCTCATTTTGCCTAGGTAATAGTAGACCTAGAACTGTTTCACAAACAGTGAGTCTTAAAGTTGAACCTGCATCAGAGTCGCTTGCTGAGCACTTTTTCAAGTATTTCTGATTCAATGAGTCTAGAGTGGGTTCCATTAATTTCCATTTTGACCAAGTTCCCAGATGAGACTGTGATGTTGGGGATCCCAATGCCATGATCACTGCCATAAATTCAAGAGCTAACTTCCTGTCACTGGTCACAGAGATCTTTCAACCTGAAATGATTCTCATTTAGTTAAATCAGAACCAAGAACATGGTGGAGGTAAAGAAAATTCTTTTTTTTGGGTGCAAAAGGAATGAAAGAACAAAAAAGAAGAAATGACTGTTGGGTATATCACGGGCCTTGGATGCTTTACCGATTGCTAAAGGTAAAATGGTGACTCATTCTTTGAGTTTTGTTGTGCAGGAGACAATAAGTAAGATCAGAAAATTTGACATGACTATCAGTACTAGGCAGGCGGATAAAGAGACGTATAGAGTTGGCATGTGCAATTTGAACTACTTGATGACTGACAGGATGCTGTAAGAACTGAAGAATGAGGAAGCTGTGCTATGGCTATCAGGGTGAACAGTGTACTAGGCACTAGAAAGGTACGCAAAGGCCACAAGACAGGGGCTAAGCTAGCAAGCTTAGGAAACAAGCAGGGAACCACTGCAGCTGGAAGAGCATTAACCAGTCTGAGCACCACAGCAGGGCTGAGGGCTTCAAGGGCTGAAAGAAAGGGTGTAGGAGTTGTGCTGGGAGATCATTGGCACCTTGAAGGCCTTTATAAGAACTTTGATTTTGACTTGGACTTTGAGAGGAAAATGCAAGGAGAATGTCAAGGTCTCACGTATGTGTTTGATGGAGTCTGCAATAGTTAACGTCGATTGTCGACTTCACAGGATCACCAAGGAGACAAAGCTCTGGGTGTTTCTAGACTGGGGTCATTGAGATGGGAAGGTGCACCCTAAATCCTCACTGGCACCATTCCACAGGCTGGGGTCCCAGGCTAAATAAAAAGGAGGAAGTGGGCTGTGTCCATTGCTCTCTGCTTCTTGACTGTGGATTCAGTGAATCCACATGTTCCTGCTGCGGCACCTTGCCTGCCTTGATGGACTGTGGCCTCAAAGAGAAAGCCAAAATAAGTCCTTCCTGATTTAAGCTGCTTTTGTCAGATATTTTGTTATAGCAACAAAAAATAATAATTAATACAGGGTTTCTATGGCTGTTGAATTCTGATTTGGGAGGAGAATACAGTAAGTACTCAAAGAATCAAGGTCAGTGATTATGATGATGATGATGGGGGCAGGAGAAGACTCCAGATAGACACAGAGCACAGAACCAGCCGCTGATTTGGGAGGAGAATACAGTAAGTACTCAAAGAATCAAGGTCAGTGATGATGATGATGATGATGGGGGCAGGAGAAGACTCCAGATAGACACGGAGCACAGAACCAGCCACCTATGTCAATTGGTTAGCTAAGGGCATGAGATAAAGAGAGGAATCACGGTCTATGCTAACACTTTCACCCTAAGCAGGCGAAGTATAGAGTTGCCATTCTCTGAGAAGAGTCGGAGTGAACACAGCACCTGCCATCATCAAGGAACAGTAAATTGAAATAACTATTTTCAGTTTTCATGATGAGAATTATGACAATTATAGATGTGGATTTACTTGCTCGAGGTTGCACCATAACTAAGTAGCTAAGTTAGCACAAAACACCAGGCCCTCTTGGTCCAGAGGCTGGTGATTTCTCCATGGACTCATTAGTTATGTTCCCTAAGAAGTGGACCAGAGCCAGAGGTAGAAACAGGCTCTCCCTTTTCCATTTTGAGCCTACCTTCATTCCTCCTTCCCTACCTGTTCAAGCTCTGTCCAGGAATCACAAGCCAGTAACCTGTTAGCATGATAAGGCTTGCTGACATGTTTGGTTTGGCTCTTGAACACAAAATTCCTATTTGAATGTCTTTAGGCTGGGTTTGTACTTTCCAGTTCATCCAAAATGCATCTCACCCCCTCTGGCCCAGGGCAGTACTTTTAGGTCTTATTTTAGGTCTTATCTGCCTGGCCCCCCTCTGAAAATGCATTTTTCAAACAGGTATTTATACTAACAAGCCAATGAGAGCCTCAATATGAACTCTCAAAATAAGACTATGGGAACAGACATATCATGAGACACTCAACACTATAACTTACCACCAATGTGACCTGGTCAAGTGACTAGTACTCATGCTGAAGTACTGTTCGTGAGACCCAAATCAAGACAAGGCATATTATCCATAATTTATACAGTGGAGCAAACTTGAAATACTGGAGGATTATAATTCAGCAGGGATTAGTTGTACGTCCTTTCGGGAAAGGGTCAGATATTTTAGGTGCTGTGGGCTACATGGTTTCTCTCAGAACCATTTCAGCTCTACCTCTGTGAAAAGAAAACACTCCTGGAAAATGCATACATGAGGCAAGATGGCAAATAAAGTTTCAGTAGAACTTTACTTACAAATACAGAAGAAGGGGTATAAGTCGCCGTAAGGTCATGGTTTTCAAGGCCCAACTATAAACTGCTGTGGATTCAATGTAAATATTTTTCTTATATTCATGTGTGGAGAGTCTGCTCCTCACAGTGGTCACATTTGGAGGTGAGGTTGTTGGGAGATGATTAGGTCATGAAGGTAGAACTCTTGTGAATGGGGACACCGTGAGAAAAGCATGGTCTATCGGAAGCTGACTCTTGACAGACACTGACTCTGGGGCATACTGATAGGGACTGCCCAGTATCCACAACTATGATCAATGAGTTTGTGCTTATATCTATTTATATGTTTATTTATTTATTTAGTGTGGAGGACTGTGCTAGTAGAGCACACAGGTCAACAGGAGAAGTGTTACTCATTCCCCACCTCATTCTTTAAGACAGAGTCTCTGTCACTGAACCCACAACTTGAAGATTTGACTAGACTGGTTGATCAGCAAATCCTCTAGGATTTTTCTACTTCTACCTCCCCCATGTTGGGATTATAGATGCATCCCACGCCACCTGGTGTGTTAGTTAGTTGTCTGTTGCTGTGATAAAATACCATGACCAAAGGGAACTTAGAGAAGAAAGAGTTTAGTTTGACTTGTGGTTGTAGAGGGTTGAGTCCATCGTGGCAGGGAGGCCTGGCAGCAGGAACAGGGAACTCAGAGATCACATCTTCGACCACAAACAGAAAGCAGAGAGAAGGAACTGTGAGTAGGGAGAGGCTATGAATTCTCAAAGCCCATCTCCAGTGGCTCATCTCCAGCAAGACCACACCTCCTAAACTTCCCCAAACAACACCATCAACTGGGGACCAAGTACTCAAATACCTGAGCTTTTACGGGGATATTGCTCATTCAAAACCACCACACCTGTCTTTTAACATGGGTATTTTCAATCCAAACCCAGATCCTCATGTTTTTGTGGTGAGCACTGTATTGACTGAACCATCTCTTCAGCCCAGAATTTGTTTTGATTTTATGCCCTTTGGAATGTGGCATTTTTGTTATAACAACTTAAATGGACCATGAACCATAACATTGGTCATGCTATTCCAAAACCGTGCAACTTTTTGTCTTATTGTAACATTTTTCCTCAATGTCTGCCCATCAGCTTCAGTTATAGGATGGTGCCTGTTTCATATTCTTTAAGCCGTAAAGTGATGTAACAATGGCACTCGGTGCTATTTTAAAATATCCCCATCAGAAACAAGAAATCTGGAGAAAGCTTCAAGTGGCCTCATTTAATGTAAGGGCTACTGAGAATTATTTTCCTGAGAAGTGAGGTATCCCAGGAGACTGGGCATTCTTTGTCCATCTGTCTAGCAGGTGTAACTTGAACAGCATTCATCCTTGGACTTCGGGAATCTCAGCTTCCACAAGAAGCTGTTTCTCCCCAGAGGGTTCAAGGTCTCAGTGGGATGGACTCAAGCCTCCTGAGTGAAGCCTACGTCATGGCTTGGTCCCAGTGTCTGATAAGACAGGAAAGTTTCTGCACTCAGCATTGAAGGGAAGCTCTGCAGCCACAATTCCCTCCATCCTTTGACCTAATCGGGGATTTGATTTGCTGATCTTGAGGGACAGACTTCTGGTTGTTCCCACTGAGCTATTTTTAGGTCTTGGCATCAGAGTGAAAGAGAGAGAGCGTGTGAGCAATCAATGCCATGGGCAGTGCTTAGCAGGCCTCTGCGTAAACCCTGTAGTAAATTTAGGTCATTTCTTCTATGACTCTCCAGAGTTAGGCGTCCCCAGGAACCCTGGGGAGAGCAGATGTGGAGGAAGCTGACTTCATCTTCCTCAAAAGGTGACAATTTTTTCTTCTCATCCACTTTGATCTCCAATCATCTGCGATGAAATTTCTAAACAACTTTATGTTCTGAAGGGAAAGAAATTAAACAGAAGCCAAATTAGGAGCTCAAAAGACAACTTTGGAGGAGATCAGAGCAAGCTACATGTGGGAAAGTGGCTAAGAATTGCCAACCCTCGCTGGGGGACTATATTGGCAATCAATATAGTATAGATCCCAATTCAACTCACTGTGATCATTGCAAGGTCCCAGACCGAAAGGACAGACTTCCAGGGGAATAGGTGTCTGTAACTGATACCCACATCAAAAGCAAGACCTCCACCTTGTTGATCTGTGTTGCCTCCGAGGGAAAATGCCTCCGTTCTATTTTCTGTGTGTTTGGGTGATTCCATTTGTACCTCATTTTGAAATCTTCCCATCAATGATTGCCAATTTTATTTATCTATCTACCTATTTACTATGTATTAATTTACAACTGACGATGGAGCTGACTCAGTAGGTAAAGTGCTTTCTGTATAAGCATAAGATCCCTAGAATCCATGTAAAATATGTGTGCATGCATCTGTGACTCCAGCACTGGAGGGAGGGAGAAGGGCCAGTTATTAGTGTGGTTTGCAGGCTTTACAACAAGGTAGGACTCCTGATTACTTCTCTCTTGATAGCTTGCATAACAACTTCCAATACTATGAGAACAAGCCCTCAGGGAAGAGACCTCTGGGTTGGTGCCATCTTGATTCCTCCAATGTCTGTGTCTAACATGTATGATATATTCAGAAATCTGGCATTTCCTTCAAGTTCTGTGTAGAAACCAAAGGCAATTTCAAGAGTCTATATTGTTGGAGGGGATCTCTTAGATCCCCCCAACAAGCAACTTGAAGCTTGACACTTTGGTTTTAGTTGCATACAAGATCAAGACATTGGCATCTGGTCTGCTGAAGGCTTTCTTCTGGGATCTCACATGGTAGAAGGCACAAGGTCCAAAATAGGACAAAGTCTGCATCCCATATGCAGAAGAAAAGAGGAGAGAACCCATGCCTGCAAGACTTGTCATACCCTCAACTCATTTATGAGCACAGAGCCCTCAAGACTAAGTACTTCCTGAAAGGAAGCATCTCCAAATATTGCACTGGAGATCAAGTTTCCAACATATGAACTTAGGGAATATTTTCGGACCCTAACAGATTCCTAAACCTCATCCCTTTTTCCCATATGAATGCTCACTTATGATTCAAGGAAAGTCTAGTATTAGATGAGTGTAACGAACTTCAAAAGATGTGTCCCCTAGGTTCATATGTTGGAAACTTGAACTTCATCTGCAGAATTTGGAGGGGCTCCCTGTGGGGAGATACTTAGGTCTTAAGAGTTCTGTGCTCTTAAATGAGTTCAGGGTATGATAAAAGTCTTGCAGGTGTGGTTTCTCGCCCCTGTTCTTCTGCACATAAGACACAGACTTCGCATTGTTTGGGTCCTTGTGCCCTATCATGTGAGGATACAGTCAGAAAGCCCTCAGCAGACCAAGTACCAGTGTGTTGATCTTGAATTTCCCAGCTAACTGTTCTGTGAGAAATAAATTTCTGCTCTTTACCAATTAATCAAGCTCAAATATTCTGTTACAGCAGCACAGAACAGACCAAGTCAGGAAGCAACAGGCTCCCTGAGAACGTGTGCTATCTTTTTAAATTGACATGTAGCCAGTACTGACCACAGTACTCAGGAAGCTGGGAACAGAGTTGTACAGTATATCTTGGAACCAGTTATGCCCAGCAATTTCTCCTAGTGACCTCAGACATGATTTCAAAAACCACACCAAAGGCAAAACAAAACAAAACAGAAAACCTAACTGGACACCATAGTTTTTGTGTTTTTTTTTTTTTTTTTTTTTTTTTTTTAACCATGACTCCCCAAACACCTTTTCAATGAATCAACAGGAGAGATACTTCTAAAACATAATTTCTGTATTAAATGCCTAGTAACTATTATTATCATATTAGATACGGTCTTCTGAAGGACTGAGGAGAGAGCTCATTCAGCAAGAAGCTTGCCTTGCAAGCATGAGGACCTGAATTCAGTTCCCAGAACTCATGTAAAAAAAGGTCATGTGGTGGCATGCACTAAGTAGGTAGAGATAAGTGGTTCCCTGGAGCTCACTGGTCAGCCAGCCTAGCAAGTTCCCAGACACTGAAAAACTCTCTTCTAAAAGAGATGGACTGTGTTTCTAAAGAGACAACACACATGTTGTTCTCTGGCTTCAACATGAAGGTACACACATGTGTACATGCATCTGTACACATGTATGCACATGTGGACATATGTGTAAGCACACACACATACGTACACACAAATCTGGACTCACACTTCCCCCAACTCCAGCTTCTAGTCACAGTCTCTGTTTCCTTCACACACTCTGACAACATTGGGCAGGATGTTCTCTCTTCCTCGACTCCCTAAACACAGATCTTTCAATGGCCTGTGCCCAAACTCAGGTCTCTACTCACCCTGTCTGTTCTTTAGACGTGTCTTGCCATGCATGGAATCTAAACACCCGCAGCTTCCCTCTCCACCTGTTTGTTTTTCTACATTACATTGCTTGAAATCATATTGCATACGATTTTCTTCCTCATTTCCTGTCTATCTCCAGGACTATAATTGAATTAATTACTCCTCATGATCTCCCAGCAGTATCTTGAAAAATGTCTGGCACAGAGTAGATACTCAATGAATATTCATAGAACTAGCTGATCCATAGATAAATTGAATTAGAGATAAGGGGGTTGTGTCAATCATCAGAGCTTCTTCACGATACTTTTTTCTCCAACAGCTTTCTAAAAATCAAACATGCACCATGATAATCAGCCAGTACAGACTAGTTTGAGCATTTTGATAACAGAAACATACAAATGTTCTTCAACACTTGATAAATCGGATGCTCGCTTAATCTTCTATCCCCAATCTCACCATGATCCCATGATTCCATGGTTACATCTGGCAAAGCAGAAGGCACCCTTAGCTTTTTCCTCTTTCCTACAACCAGTATCTATCTAATGGAGATACCTGATCAGCACTCATTGTTAAGCATCTGGGCTATGACCCCTGGTGGGTGATCTGCTATTTAAAGAAGTTGGTACAGGAAGAGTATCTAGTCACCAACCAAAGCAAGAAACGGAAGAAAAGGAATCAAAGGCTTCCTAGAGTCAAGAGCAGCTGTCCTTCAATGTGGTGGGGGAAAACATGCTCTGTCATTCCACTTGGGAAACAATAAAGGAGAAATCTGGAAAATGAACACAAAGCTCCCACTTGCTCTTTGCACTACCAATACCACATGGAGAGCAGTGTAATTATGTATTCGAATATCATTGCTGGGAAAAACTCAGTGTGACCCAAAGTTCAATACTCAAACACACTGGTTCCAGGAGAGATTGCCTTTCGTGGTGGTATGCCCTTTCTCCTCTGCTGCCTTGTTTCCAAAGGAAATTAGATACTGCTTCCATTTACTGGAACGGGATCTAATAAGGGCGTCTTCTTGATTACAAAGTTAGGAGGATCAGCACTTTCTCTCCTGCTCCTAAGAAACCACATAAAATGAAAGAACAGAAACCTGTAAGATGCCCCCAGCTAATCGCTCTGGGCTAGCCATCACAGGCATGAGTGGAGGTGAGTTTTTAGATGAAGGAGTTGGGCAAAATTAAAGGGGATGATGTCAGTACCATGTTTATTCTCTTTTAGGTTGCCTCTCTCGGCTCTAGAGGGATCCAGATGGGCTCAGATATCAGCTCAGCCTCTACAGTTGTGTTGCCACTTTGGCCAGAACCATCTACTCTTAGGGCAATAGATGAAAATGTAAAAATCAAGTAAGTATTCTCTCACCTAGAATCTGGGGGCATAGCTACTAACTCTAAACTCCCACATTATGTTCCCATAACTTGTAACAAGTCTCCTTTATCAAGAAATCATGTATACAGTATTTTAAGGAGATATTCTGGAAATTCTTTGGAAGTTCTCCCCTCTACAAAATCCCAACTAAGTTCAACAACCCCCCCCATCATAGACTAGTTTTGCTTTGGGTCACTATTATGCAAATCAACGTTCCCTGTTTGCCTTTACGAATGAACACTCCTTTCCAAACCCTACATCTTACAACAGGGGTTCTATTTCATGGCTTGCATTTATCAACACCTTTAAATGTGCTAAGAGCCTTAGCACAGGTCAGATTTCTCACGTCACTACCTCTTCCACAAGGAGGAGACTGCCAACACATTGTGCTCTGTCATCCAGAAGAGAGTTTCTGATGTGACCTCTGGATATTCATTTGAAATCCTTAGCCTCAAAGCCTAGCGTTTGGTTTCCCGCCACTATCACTAGAATAAACCACCTCAATAATCCCTTAGGCCTGTCACATCTGCCTTTTCTTAATAACTATCCCCGAATCTGGCCCTAAGTTCATGAGCCTCCCTTCAGCATTTCCCCTCTAAAATCCAACATATATTGTCATCCAACCTCTTTGTTCTGCAACACCCTTAGGAATTCAGTCTATGTGGCTTAATGAAATTCACCTTGGGATTTGTGCCAACTGAGAGAACGTGCTTGTGATTTTATTACTCATAAATACATAACTGAAAACCAAAATGGAGAGACAGTGTCCCTTCTAAGTGTGATTGTCCTGCCCAAGTGTAAGCTGTTTGCTGCTTGGTGGCTCGGACTTAGGTTTCCCTTTCTTCTGTTATAATAAAATGTGACTTTTGACCATTTTGCTTTCAAATATATTTATTTAAGAGGAGTTTGCTCTAGTATGTAAAATAAAACAAAAAGGGCCATTGAGTGGGGGGCAAAGTAACATGAGTCTATCATTTTAGAAGGTTTTCCAACTATATCTATTTGATTATGACTTTCTGCCCAGATATAAGTGGCAAGCTTTTTCCCTCCATCTTAAAAACAAATATCTTTCACTGCAAACAGCATAAACCAAAATGGGCTTTTGTTTCTTCTTTCTGTCTTTGTCAGGCCATATTTTACTGACCTTATCTCCTAATGACCTTTTCTCCAACATATTTTTCTATTTATTAGTGCTTAGTTTCTAAAAATAAAGTGGTCAGTGGATCTGTGAATGTAGGGATAATATTTTTTATTCCATGGGTCCATATAGTCAGGAAACATATTTCTGTTTATACTCTTAAAATCAGTTCAGAGTTGTAGATGAAGCCACATTCTGTCAGCACTTTTTTTTTCAAACCCTGGAAAATGTAACCAGATCCAAAGCAGCTGTAGGAAGCCCAGTCTACACTCCATTTGCACTCAGCGGGAGAATTTACAGGAGGTAACAGGATAGTTTCCACATGAAAAAGTTACAAAGAATTTAACCTGTAATGAAAACTCTGATAATCTCCAGGAATGAAAGATGCTTGGATGATGGGTTTGGGGTTTTTCATGAGTTCAAAGCATCTGGTTTTCTCTATAAATGCAAGACAGGAATAAGAGAAATCCATGTGGTCATTGTTATGTCTGATAGCCAACAAAAGTTCAGGCTTCATCTTTAAGCCATTAAACGGTGATTGTGTGAGCATTTTAAGATCGTGGGTTAGGCTGCCCGTGCTTATGGTTCTAAAGACCATCGAAAGAGAAATCTCCTTATCCTATTTATCAGCACCTACTCTAAGATAGACATTCTGATCTATAGGCAGTACAATGTTCGGTATGTGAAGATACTTCTAGGTAGACTTTGGCGTGCATGAGAAGTAGCTCTGGATAAAGTTACTTGAAGATCCTGAATCAGTTGGTCTGGACTTGAAACTTTTCCTTTCAGACCTTCAGGTGATCCATGGGCCACCACCAAACTGATACCACTTTCTGTCTGTAGTAGGTGACCTCTAAAATGTTCCCCAACAATTCTCTTTTCCTGGTACTCAAATCTATGTGCAGGACCTTCCTCTTGAAGGTGAACTGGTCCCTATGACTGTCTTCTTTTCTGAGTTAAATTTACCAGAAGACTTGCTTTAGTCTAGATGACGCTCAATTAGAAGCTAACTGCCATCTGCATTCTGAGCTGCCCTTATAGGAGCCCACAGAGTAAGGAACTAATGGTGCTAGTGACCAAGAGCGTTGGAGACCCAGGCTTGCTGACAGCACATGAATGTGTTTGGAAGTTGATCATTTCTTCAGTCAAACCTTGAAAGGACTGAAACCCCTTCTGAAAGCTTCTTTGCAGCTTCAGGAGAAACCATTAGTTAGAGGCATCCAACAAGGTAAGGCTCAAATTTCTGATAAGCATAGAGAAACAGACTGAATTTAAATTGTTAAAATTTACGTTTCTGAATATTGCAATAAATTGTTAGGAAGCAAAAGACAATAGCGTTTCAATCATAAATCGCTGGGTTCATAAGTTGAGTCAGGCAAATTTTGGTCCTAGTGAATATCTCATTGGCTATGTGCAAAGAGCCAGATGTTTTGTTTTGGGTGCTTAAGTTTTTCTCTGAGGCTGTCACTCACTTTCAAATGACATTCCTTATACCGCAAAAGTCACTTTACAATTGCGGTTGGGACTTATAGAGTCTCTTTACATTGGTGTCCAAGCCAATGGGCTCGACTCAGAGAACAATTATTTCCAGAACCATTTAATAATTAGAAATTATGATCTTTTGACAACAAAGAGGTAGAATCCAGAGTACACTAGTTTTTGAAATTAAGCGTTGTAAACTAGCCACTTTGGCTTTCACTGATTTTTCTAGAATCAGAAGCAAAGTAATTCTATTTTAAGTAAGATAATGCATATATACAAGAGAAGTAGGCAAAAGAATTAAACACAAACCACGCATGGTTGTTTGATAGGCTTGTTTTGGATTCTCGGTTTGAACATGTAAATTCTCCCCTAATTACTTTAACTTACACTTGATCTGACTAGGGAAGATCCATCTTCAGCAAATAATTATTGGATCCTAATTTCAACTTCTGTTTTCTGCAGCCTTTTTTTTTCTATACAATTAAAGATCTTCTTTTTCAAAATATTTTATTTATTTTTATTTTGTGTGTATGAATCTTTGACCTGCATGTATGTCAGTGCACATATGTAGTGCAATGCCCGCAGAGGTCAGAGAGGGCATTGGATCCCTGGGAACTGGAGTTTATGATTGTGAGCCATGCTGTGGATGCTGGGAACTGAACCTGGGTCCTCTACAGAGCATTCAGTGATCTTTACCTCTGAGCCATCTCCCTAGCCTCCAGTCAGAGAGGTAACAAAAATCAAAGGAATAAATCTTGGAAACAAAAATATATTTTGATGGCCTTAAAGATAAAATACATACATATTTTAACTTTGAGATATGTTCACATTAACGTCTCCATTCCAGGCCTTGGGAGATGGCAGTGACAGAATAAGGCTGCACCTCCTTGCTTTCCTAGATCACAGTGTGACTCTTCTGAAACCCCAGTCCTGGGCACTGCCACACTGCCCATCGGAACAATTCCCTACTCTCTAGATTCTAGTCCCAATGAGCTTCTGCAGCCTCATCACTTCCGTCAACTATTCAGTTCCGAAAAGGAGATTATACACCATCACTCACAGTGTTCACCTTTCATTCCTTTACTGCATGAAGTTGTTCTTGGGCCTGGGGAGATGATTCCATCCTCTCTCAGGTTGTAGCATCTCCCATCGCAGAGGAAGGTGCTGTTACCAACTTATTTATAAATGTCTATTGTCCCCGATTTCTGCTGATATAGGTAACTTTCATTTCTTTTCTTCTTTTATAACATTTGTTCAGGATACAAGTACAATCATTC
The DNA here is from genome assembly GCF_000622305.1 of Nannospalax galili. Lineage (NCBI taxonomy): Eukaryota > Metazoa > Chordata > Mammalia > Rodentia > Spalacidae > Nannospalax > Nannospalax galili. The sequence continues at coordinate 279,797 of NW_008353604.1, read as the reverse complement.
AAGTGTTCATGTTTCTTCTAGAATGAAACTCCTAATATGGGACTGGACAGATGGCTCAGTGGTTAAGAACACTGACTTCTCTTCCAGAGCACCAGGTTTGATTCCCAGCACCCACATAGCAGCTAACAACCATCTGTAACTCCAGCTCCTGAGGATTCAACACTCTGTTTTGACCTTCAGGGGCAATGCATGACACAGGTGTATTTACACACATGTAGGCAATACACTCATACACATAAAATAAAAATAGTAAATAATATATACAATATATATATTCTTCCAGAGCACCAGGTTTGATTCCCAGCACCCACATGGCAGCTAACAACCATCTGTAACTCCAGCTCCTGAGGAGTCAACACTCTGTTTTGACCTTCAGGGGCAATCCATGACACAGGTGTACTTATACACATGCAGGCAATACACTCATACACATAAAATAAAAATAGTAAGTAATATATTTATGTATACATATAATATATTTTTATATATGAAGCTCTTACTAGGTCAGTGTTACTCAGCCTTGACTACCTTCCACTCCAAAGAAAATACTTTCCACTTTTTCTTTCTTGTGTGATAAAAATAAATTTTGATTACTTTCTCTAAGAATAAAAAAAAGACACTTTTGCAGGATTAAAGAGACTCTTCATTTTAGCTACTTTTGTTTCAGCATAATTTTTCCCGTTCTAGTTCCTCATTCAAATGATGCTTATTAAATTTCTGTGGGTCTAATTAACAGAACTTAGTTTTGCAAATGTTTTGACCTACCAATAGACTTCCAAGAAACACAAAGAACACAGTTACAAATCAAGAACTAGGGGGCTGGAGAGATGGCTCAGCAGTTAAAAGCACTGACTGATATTCCAGAGGACTCAGGTCCAATTTCTAGCACTCACATAGTGGCTGACAACCATCCATAACTGCAGTTCCAGGAGAATCTGATGCCCTCTTCAGATCTCCCTGGACACTTACATACATGCAGTCAATACACTCATCCACATAAAATAAAAATAATAAATAAAATATTTAAAACAACAAAACCCGTAAGTAACCAAGACCATGAAATGACTGAATTTTGCATATTACCAAAATCAGACCATGCCAAGGTATGTGTTTCTCATTCTGTGTGTCTGATTAAGGTCTCTACCTGAGTCTGAGTTTGCTCCATGTGGACACTTTTGCTCATTGCTCAACCTGCCTTAGCCTGAGCTGACACACCAGTTATAGAAAACAAAATACCTTGCATTCTGAGTATGCTTGTATGGAGCTCAGTTACACAGACTGGAAAAATTATAAATGAACTTCAGGGGATGTTTTCCTACATCTTGATTTTACTGAAGATTATAATCACTGTTGGGACTTGATAAATACAGAGATTTACCAAATAGGATATGACCCTTTCTTTTCCATCCCAGGGTTTATCCCCTCTTTACCATTCAGTGAATTTCCAAATGTCAAGAAACAGCAGTTGAATCTTTACCAAACCTTTCTATCAGTTTGTATTGGCAGAGCCTAAGAAAACTAGTGGTGAATATAATTCCCAGGGTCTATTTCTAACTGGCGTCAAAGGCAGAAAATGGTAATGTTTGTTAAAATTAATCTCTGATAAAAGCAATGATAAAAGGCTTGAAAGCAAGAAAGCAGATAAGTCTCACCTTTCTCTTACAACTCCTGGCCCCTAGTCACAGTGCCTGACATGTGTGTACACACACAAGAACACACACAAACACACACAGTGCTGATTTAGGAAATATGTGCCATTGGCTAGAAATCAGGATTAGCTGATAAAGAAACATCTGTCATTCAAATTTTGATCTGTCCATACCAAGAACAGAAGATATGTACTCACTCAGCAGCAAAGATTCTGTCCAAATCATTTACCCATGTATGCACCAATTCAGTAACGTTGCGTAAGAAAATCAGTCCTGGAAAAGAAAAGAAGCCTCTTAACCCAGGAAAGGTGTGTAGGCCCCAGAATCATCAGCACAGAGGATGAAGGTCATGGAGACTGGGGTTCAAATAGAAAAGGTCACCCTGCTGTTGTGTAGTACCTTCGTAGACAAAATAAGGCAGAATAATTGCAATTGAGGTTCGCTTATGTCCTAGTTTGTTTGCTACTGCTGTGATCAAACACTCTGACAAAAACCAACTTGGGGAGGAAAGGGTTTGTTTCATCTTACACATCAAAGGCACAGTTCATCCTTGAGGGAAGTCAGGCAGGAATGCAGGGCAGGAGCCAGGGGGCATGGATGGAAACAGGGACCGTGAAGAAATGCTACTTACGGACTTCTCCCTCTGGCCTATGCTTAGCCTGCTTTCTTTCTTTCTTTATTTATTTTTTTTTTTGTAAATTTTAATTTTATTGAACTTTTTTTCGGTTCCACATCCAATTTATTGTATTCTCATATACATTCATATACATTCACTCATGTGTGTGTGTCTGTGTGTATAAAACACAACTTACAGAGTCTGATTTGTGTCCCCAAATATACAGTATATGTCCACTGGGCCCACCAAGAATCCCATCCCTGTAAGACACTGCCTCTCCCGTCTCCTTACATTGGGTTGGGATTTCTTACATACTTTCCCATTTCTAGGCTGGGATTTTGTCTGGTTTGAAACGGCGTAGGACTTACACATGTTGTCATCATTGCTGTGAGTTCATATGAGTAACTGACCAGCTGTCTAGAAGATTTCCTTTCCTTGTGGTCATTCACCACCTCTGACTCTTACAATCGTCCCACCTCCTTATCCACAATGATCCCTGAGCCTTAGGAGGCAGAAGTTTAAAATAGGTGTCCTAATCAAGGAAAAGTACTCTGAAACCTCTTGTCCTCTGTGCATTGAACAATTGTGGATTTCTGTGCTAATCATCATCTGCTGTATAAGAAAATTTCTCTGGGAAGAGTTAAAAGATGAGTTCATCCTATATACAGATGCTGCATTGAAGATGTGTCACTTAGGGTTAAGCATCTCACAGACACTTATTCTCTGCATTTAAAAAATTCTTGACTCTGTAATAGTCTCCTCGGTTGCTAAGAGAAGTTTCTTTGATGAGCAGTGACAGATACCATGCATATTTAGAATAAAGTAAGAAATTACATTGGTCTAGGGATGTAGCAAAAGTAGGTTTTTGTCTAGGATCTATGTGTATTTGGCTATGTTTATAGTACCACACATGAGTTCCCTCACACTGAGGTCTTATTCCCATTTACACAGCTGTTAAATAGCCCAAGATGAAAATGCCACTACCTCACCAACAGTGAGAAAACACAAGTGGTACCACAAAAGACAGAGATGCAGGAAAGGACTTTCTAAATGAGGCTTCAGCCACTCAGGATTAAAGGTCAACAATCAACAAATGGGACCTCATTAAACTGAAAAGCTTCTGTAAGGCAAAGAAAACAACCACATCCGCTATTGGCGAGATTAAAAACTGGTGCAACCACTCTGGAAATCAGTGTGGAGAACTCTTAAATAAGTAAAAATAAATCTACCATATTATATGGTCATACCACTCCTTGGCATATGCACAATGGGTTCATTCTGCTATGGAGATACCTGCACAGCCATATTTGTTGCTGCTCTTTTCACACTAGCAAAGAAATGAAAACAATCTGAATATTCTTCAACTGATGAATGGATAGTGAAAATGTGGTAACTTTCCACAATGGAATTCTACTCAGGGGTAAAGAAAAATGAAATCATGAAATTTGCAGGTAAATGAATGGAACTAGAAACTGTTATACTAAGTGAAGTAACATTGACTCAAAGAAACAAGTGACATATGTTCTCTCATTTCTGGATCTTAGCTCCTAATCCCTAGATGAGAGGATATATCCTGATATAACTACAAGACCCAGGAAAATGGAAAAGAACCATGAGGATAAAGAGGAAGAGGAATTCAAGAGCCCAAGAGAAGATGATCATAGGAGACAGGTGTTTTTAAAAGGAAAATGGGGGAAAGGGAGGGAGTACAGAGGGTTATACAGGGGAGTGAGAGGCGCGATAAACAGTGGTCAAATGGTAAGAAAAACAAGGGAAATGAATTAGCTCAAAATACTACTGAGAAATATACATATATATATATATATATATGCATGTATATATAGCCTAAGGCTATATAACAAAAAACAGTGCCAAGCAGAAGAAACTTCCCTTCTACTTGTTAGTCAGTTTAGTCCAACAGACTACCAGAATAACACAGGCTATTGCCACAGCCCTTGATCGCCTCCCAGAACTTGAAGATTAGACCCTATTGCTGAAGACAGGCCTTACTTTGTGCACAGGACTTGAAGCAATCCAGCTGGAACTTACCTGGAAGTCTCCTCCCTCAAGATTAGCTCTTATGGAATCAGAGGATACTATACAAGCTACCAAGGCAGAAAATCCAATCAATGGTCCTCCCCAGCTATAAAACCTAATAAACAACGATGACTGGCCCAACAAACAGCTTTGTTTTTTTAGACAACCCAGGACCACCTGCCTAAGGGTGGCAGCTCCAGCAATGGGCAGGGCCCTCCCACACCAATTAACAGTTTAAAAAGTGCCTCATAGACATAGCCACAGGCCAGTCTAATGGAGGTTGCCATGATGGCCTGGTGGTACATGCCTACAACCTCAGTATTGGGAAAACTGAGGTGTTAGGTCTGTCCCCAGTTCAAAGCCAGCCTCAACTACATGAGACCCTGTCTCACAAACAAAACAAAAGATCAATTATTTTCATATTCGTTACACCCGAGAACTAATTTATATTGATCCCCCAGATTGTTTTTACTAAACTTCTTTCCCTCTTTTGCTAAAAGATGTGGGGGCAGCGGGTGGTGGGGGAGAAAAATCATGCTTTCTCAACTCATAGTTTAACTATACATTTCGCCTAAACTTCCACAAATCTTAGGCTTGCCTCAAAGATTCTAAGGTGTAATTCATTGCCACCAACGAGCAATCAGGCATAATGTTACCTTGTCAACAGGGGCAACGTGTGTACACACTTGTCAATGAGTGCATATGTGAATGCGTATGAATGTGTCATACATGTGTGTACATGTAAGTGTGCTTGTGTGTGAGAGAGAGCTTTAGAGAATTTTTCCTAAAAAGAAAATGGAAAATACTGGCCTATGTGGAAACTAAATGTAAAAACTTAATATGGAAAGATTTTTTTTATAAACAGAAACATCTTACTATATGATGCTCTACTCCAAGAGCTTATGCAGCAGAGATTCCTCAGTCGTGTGGAAGAACACATGTCTCTATCAATATGAGAATTTCAACTATGGTAGAAATGAGATTTCCATGACTTCTGTTTTGTTTGGCAAGTCCTTTGACATTTGATGATAGTGTGAATGCCTTGGAAATAGTAAGCTCTCTCATGCATATTCACACAGGAAAACATACTCACAAATATTCCAGCCTGCAGTACTCATCTGCCATCGATTTCTCTGATGTATCATCATACTCATTTTATAAAGGCAGCCATCAGGGGCAAAGTGATCTGCTATTATAGTTGCAAAACACTTCTATACCATGCTCTGGGTTAAAATCTTGGTCACACTGATGACTAAGTATATAATCTAGGCCAGGACCATTCATTGGCCATGCTTCAGTTTCTTTGGAGTATGAGTAACTACCTGTCATATTGGCAGATTTTAGAACGCCCAAGAGATGGGCTTCTGCACATGCCTGTGGAGATTCATCTTCATTACATTAATTGGTATGGGAAGACTCACCTTAATTGTAGGTGGAGTGAAAATGGAGAAATGGGAGCTAAGTGCATGCATTCCTACTCTCTGACTCTTTTGTAATACTTATTTTAACTCATGTGAGTGCAGGTGCCCATTGGAGGCCAGAGACATCAGATCCCCTGGAGCTGGAGTTTCACACAGTTGTGAGCCACCACACCAGACATGGTTGCTGGGAATGAAACTTGGGTCCTCTGGAAGAGCAATGTTCTTAATCACTGAGTCACCCTCTCCAGCCCCCTGAATGCACCTTCTTGACTATGGATATGATGTGACCAGCTGTTTCAAGTTCCTTTGCCTTGACTTCTCTGCCATAGCAGACTGTTATATCCCTGAACTGTGAGCGACCATAAACCATATCTCCCATGACTTGCTTTTGTCAGGATATTTTATCACAGAAACAGGAAAAGAAACTAAGATAAAACCTGACAAAATTATTATGAGTGCACAGTGAGTTATTGTGCGGGAAAAGGCCAAAAAAGAGCCTAGCACAAATTAAGCTCTCAATAAAATTTATGCTGATTATTATTGCTGTTGTTGTTGTCGTTAATTATGGTGAACACTAGTCTTGTATCTTTCATATAGGGAATATGATATATATTGTCTTGGTGAACACTCAAACTTATAAAAGTAGCTGTTTTCAGAGTAAAATGTCTTGGGTAATAGGCCTTCAACAGATAAGCATGTAATGTTTCTCGTAGAGTAATGAGTGTTAGAACCAAGAGTAAAAAGTTAGACATTTGAGTGAGAATGTTCCCCATAGGCTCCAAGTATTTGGACATTTTGTCCCCAGTCAGTGGAAGTGTTTTGGGAGGTCTTAGAAGGTGCAGCTACCCTGGAGGAAGCGCATCACGGGGGGTAGGCTTTAAGGGTTCTTAAGCCTTGCTGGATCCCCAGTAACCCTCTGCTTCCTGCGCCTACTTGGAGATGTGAGAACCTAACTTTCTGCTCCAGCCACCTCCTGCCATCCCACCTCTATGATCCCCACCTAATATATACCTAATCCCTCTGGAACCATAAACTCAAATAAACTCTTCCTTTTATAAGTTCCCTTTCTCATGGTGTTTTATCACAGCAACAGGAAAGTAGCCAATACAGATCTATAGCCTCCTTTCTCTGAGCTGGAGCTCTTAGTGTCTTTAAGAAACTGACTTGCTGACCCTATCCAAAGAGAACAGTGGTCAAAGTTCAGAATTTTATGACTTCACACTTCAATATGAACATAAAGCGTGTGGTATAAGGATAGTTTTGGCACACTGGAGGTCTTCCTGAAAATCTTTGGAGAACATAAAGAAAATGCAAGTAGTGAATACTGGCAGCAAGTATTCACTGCCAGTCATTTCTTGGCGTTATCAATTTCTCAAAACTCATTTCTTTACAAGGAACTCATTCAGCCAACTAAAACTTGCAGTGAGAAAATGTGCTCCTCACAAGAGGTAGGGACTTATTGGTGGCTTTTCTGGGGGCTTGCTGCTGATTGCTTCAAAGATAGGTGAAGAGGAGGAGAAAAGATTCTCTTTGGATCAAGATGAAATAGTCTCGCATGTAAGAAAAATGGTCCTATGCTACTCTTAGTTCTTTTGGAACAAGCACGACTTCATCGCTCACTAACAGTCTGTCGCTGAGTGCCACGGTGCTGTTTCATATCAAGATTTCAAAAACTATTACAAGCTGTGTAGGTATTAGAGACTCAACCAGATGTGATGAAGTTTCCATGGTTTCACTTGGTGCATGGAAAATATTAGTAATGGCTGGTGTCAGGGGAGGCTTAACTGACCCCAACTGGCCAAACTCATCTTGGTGCATTTCTTTAAATCAGACCTTTAAATACACTCTCCTGTTATTTTGCAGTCCTCTCTCCAATTTTATGAGATGTTTGACTTCTAAAGTTCATTTTAGGCGAAGGGAAAATCCTATGACCACATGAATAGGTGGGCTGGGGACCAAAAAGAGGGTGGGATATCTTTCTAAAATACTGAATTTTATTTACAGGTGATTGTTGACTGTCTTTGGACATACAGATAAAAGACTGAAAATTTTCATTTAATCTTGCCATTGGCTATATAAGGAATACTAAAGATTATAACACTTGAAAATCTAACTAAGTAAAATTCTACCTTCTGTTATGATTTCTATGCCTTGTCTCTAACACACAAGCTGAGTGGTTAGAATGAAGAGAGAAAAGACCTTTAAAAAGACTTCCAATATGAACCTACATCTGGCATTCAATTTTTCCCTTTTGATATATAATTTTTAATTTGAATTTATCTCATAATTATCGATAATCAAATGTATCAGAGAAATATCTTACTTCCACATCCATAATGTATCAGCTACCAAAACAATATAGTCCTTACTTGAGGCACACACAGACATACAGACATTTAAAAGGCTTCAGGATGGGTCAGAGTTTTCTTCACATTCTTCTCTACAAACTTCATTCAGTAAAAATGTCCTTGACTTGACACTGTCTCCTTAAATGAGTTCATCAAAACACAGAGTTCAGAATTAACCCAAAGGAAAAAAAAAAAAAGCTATGTTTTATCTGAAGCGTCTTTTCTGGAAAGACTGGGGTGGTGATCCCCTGAGCATAACCTGACTTGCAAAAAGATTTCTAATACCTAAAACAGCCTTGAAATTCTAAGTTTAAGAAGTCAGGCCATGGGTTTGGGAGATTGTTTAGTCTGTGAAGTGCTCGCCACACAAGTGTGGTGACCTAAATTTGATCTCTAGAATCCAATTTAAAAAGTTAGGTGTGGCAGCAAGCCCTTTTGTCAACCCAAGGCTGGGGAGCTGACACAGGCAGATCTCTAAGGCTCACTAGACAGCCAGGCTAGAGCCAAAACATCAAGTTCCAGGTAAAAATAAGAGAGCCTGCGTCACAAAACAAGGTGGCAGAAATGACTGAGAAAAATAGCAGAAATTGGCCTCTCTCTCTCCCTCTCTCCCTCTCTCCACCCTCCCCCACACACAGACAAGTTAAACCAATAAAGTGTTATTATATTTTAAGAAATGAACAAAGTTTTGGTGATTTCCATGTGTTAAGTCCTTTCCTCTCAGATAAGCTACTGATTAAAGAGGATTTTAACGAACTTCTTACAATTATGATGTAAATGTACCTTGATCATTACCTCAAAAAATAAACAAAACCCTAACACACCTCATTCCCGGTTGCTTTGTTTTTTAAAAAATATTTTATTTATTATTTTTATTTTATGTATATTCGTTTATTGCCTACGTGTGTGAGTGCACCCGTGTGGTGCAGAGCCCAGGAGGTCAAAAGGGGTGTTAGATCCTCCAGAACTGGAGTTACAGACAGTTGTTAGCTTCCATGTGCATGCTGGGAATCAAACCCAGGTCCTCCTGCAAGAGCAGCCAGTATTCTAAACCGCTGAGCTATCTCTCCAGCCCCACCTGGCTGCTTGTTTTAAGCTATACAGAAACCATATCTACAGAAACCATATCACAGGTGAACAACAAAATCTGTATAGACTTTGCAGGTCTGTGTCAACAGCTCTGTGAAAGGCTTTCACTGTGCATGCAAAGTACCCCTTCTGTTGTGCAGTTGTTATATTTTCACTGGAATTTTTGATGTTTCTGTTAATAGCGCAGGTCCCTGCAAACAACTGCACGTTGCCAAATTGGGTAGTCAGTTGGAGCTTTGCCTCAATATTATGCAAACTGATAGGACAGAAAAGTGGGGAGGAAACAGAGTTCACCCAGAGAGAAGCAGCATCAGGCTGGAAGCAAGGAAAGTCATCAAGCAGCTGATCTGAATCCCACCGGGTCCTCCAGTCTTGTTTGTAAATGATCCTGAAAAACCAAGGTCTCAGAGCCGGCTTAAACCCTTGGAGCCTGGAATGAATTTAAGACATAAGGGAGTAAGTGAATGTGGAATGAAGGGAAGCCTTTCTCTACAAGGACCATGAGCAATGCCCAGGGCATGCTGCTGTCAGAATTCACTGCAGAAATATGATGGGGTTTCTAATTTGCTTTAATTAGAAAAAGTAAACACCACCCTCAGCATGTCATCATGTTTATATAGGAGTCCAACCAGCTGACTGTCTGCTGGCACGGGCCTGGAAGTACTCAATTAAATAGCAGGGCACAATTGCTTTGTGAATGAAATGCCATTCGTGTGAAACCAGGGGTTCATTTTCATCTGTTTCATTGCTGTGGCCATACAAGGACAAGTGACCAAACACAGCACTTTCCAATTTTAAGCTAACCAATGACAACTTGTGAGACTAGATGACAGTCCTTCTTTTCAAGGCATCGACTTCGTTTTTTAAAGCCTTTCATTTGGCAAGACCGAGAACCAGAATTTTAGCATAAAATAGCACCATCCAATAATTTTACAAGACGAGATGCTCATTAAAAGTCATAGACTCAAAATATTGCTGAGATTTTTTAAGGCAGGAAGAAGCCTTGGAAGTTTTCTACATGTTACAGATGAAAACAGATAAGCAGACATCAACTTTCAAATGACATTGTACAATACGCAGAGTGCTGAGTCAAAACTTGTTTTGTTTCTACATCAGTGAAATGAGAACCACAATTGTGCGTGTGTGTGTGTGTGTGTGTGTGTGTGTGTGCACGCATGCTCACCTGTATGGACAAATGCATATACTTGTGTGTGCGACAATTGTGTGTGTGTGTGTGTGTATGTGTGTGTGTGTGTGTGTGTGTGTGCACGCGTGCTCACCTGTATGGACAAATGCATATACTTGTGTGTGCGTGTGTGTGTGCATGCCTCTGTGTGTGCGTGCGCTCGTGTACATGCCTCTGTGTGTGCATGTATGTGTGCATGCCTCTGTGTGTGCGTGCGCTCATGTGCATGTAGAGACCAGAAGACAACCTCAGGTTTTATTCTTTGGGTGCCATTCACCTTTTGTGGAGACAGATTCTCTCACTGGTCTGGGGCTTTTGCCAAAGAGGCTGGCTGGCAAGTGAGCCTTCCCAGTGCCGGCCTTAAAATCATGAACCATCATACCTGGCTTTTTACATGGGTTCTAGAGAGCTCATGCTTCCACGACAAGCATTTTACTGACTCTGTCTCCACAGTGCCAACACACCTTTTTAAGGTGTTTTGTTCTCATGGGGTACTACTACAGGTCAAACCCAAGGCCTTGAGTTCAGTCTGCAATGCCCTCTGGAAACAAAACACAATAAAAAGCTAGGTCAACTGAAGCAAAAAGAAGATTAAAATTAAATTTAAGATGAGAATCTCTCACAGGAGATCAATTGTAAGAAAAATTTAAGTAATATTTTTATTGATTCTTTGAGAATTTCATGCATTGTATTTTGATCTTATTAAGACCACTTCCCCCACCTTCTCTTAAATCCAACCCTAACCTCCTTCACTGCATGGTATTTTTTTTTTCCTTATCACTAAGTAATTTATTAGTATATATGTAATTAAGTCACATTAAATTCTACCCTTTTGAGCCAAATTTTAACCGATATTAGTGTAGTCCCAACTGTTTTAATGTCTACTGCTTCTATAAATGACTCTAAAATATTTGCCATAAATTTAGTCTGCCATAGATAACACAATAAAACAATAATCTACATTATGTTCATTAACTAGTTTTCATTTGGTTTGGTTTGGTTCGGTTTTTTGAGACAGGGTCTCGTCGCTCCAGCTGGCCTGGGGCTCACTATGCAGACTAGGGTGCTCTCAATCTCTCAGAGATCTGCCTGCCTCTGATTGAGTCTAATTTGTGTTCCCCAAATGCACTTGGGTATGGGTCCATACCCTGGAGCCTACTCAATCTACCAGGTGTCACACCCTAAAAAAAACTTTCTCTCCCAGCAGCTAATAGGTTGCCAATATTTCCTCAGAAAGGACTGGAGTTTCTAGTCCACCTCCTTCTTCTATGCTGGAATTTTACCTGGCTTGGGCTTGCTCAGGTCTTAGGCAAGCTGTGAGTTCATATTTGCAACTTCCCTGTTGTGTCTGGAGAACACTATTTCCTTGTATTCACTTACCACCTGTGACTCTTACGGTCTATCAGTCTCCTCTTCCTCAGTGATCCCTGAACCTTGGGAGGAAAAGGTGTAACATAGATATACCATTTTGGTGTCTACATAGTCTTCCAAGCCTCTAACTTGCAAATGGATAGTTGAGTTGCAACAAGTTTTCATTTTCAAATGCAAGATAGACATAAAATATACTGGAACCAAGTTTACATAGAATAACTTAGAAAAATAAGTGAAGCTTCCATGGGATGTAGTCTATATATAATGAAACATGAAGTCATCCTAACACATAAGCATGTGTTATATACGCCACACATGCATCTAATTTTAGCCTTTATTAAGCAAGTGACATTTTGTCTTCTAAATTGAGCCTTTGGCACCTCAATCTTGAACATCAAAATCTTTTCTGCTTTTACTGCAGTTGTTTTTTATTACAATTATTTATTTATTTTGTAGAGGGTAAGGGTGGCATGTGCATCTCACAGTGTGTGTGTGTGTGTGTGTGTGTGTGTGTGTGTGTGTGTGTGGTGTTCAGAGGACAACTTACCAGAGTCAGTTCTTTCCTCTATCGTGTGAGTTCTGAGGATCAGGTCATCAAGCTCAGAATCAAACACCATTTTTCACTGAGCCATCTCTCAGGCCATGTAGTTGACTTATTCAAAGAAAAATCTACAATCCATCAGCATCAGAATTTACCACTTTGATAGTTAAATACCTTTTACTTTCTTTTATCAGAATTTGTCAGGTTCCAAAAAAATAATCTCTAAAACTTTTTTGAGACAAGCCTAGAACTCATTTGTAGTGGAGAACGGTCGTGAACTTCTGATCTTCTGCCTCCTCCTGAGTGCTGGGATTACAGGCATGCACTACCATGAAGTGCTGAGGATCCAACCCGAGACTGTATATATTAAACAAGCACTCTACCAACTGAACTACATCTCTATCCCTAAAACTTTATTTTAGTGTCTGTCACATGAGACGTCTTCAAACACGTTGCCTGGGAGTTCCTGTAGCTCTTCTCCAGGTTAGCCATTGCTAATTTGACCCCCCAAAAGCAGGGAAATATTGTGTACTAATATATTGAGAACTATTTAGTTTGATAGAGTCGAGTGCTATGGAAGGATCCCCAAAGGCCACAGACCAGCACTATTACCAAGTAGTGTCTAAGGGAAAGAAGCAAGGTCATCAAGGATTGCCCTTGAAGAATATGTTGGGAATCTACCTCTTTATTTTTTCTGTCTTTTCTTACTGGCCACTATGAGGTGATACGTTCACCCCAGCACACACTCCCTGCCATGATGCACTGCTTTGTCACAGGTCCAAAAGCACTAGGACTAATTGGACATAGATTGAAATGTCCAAAACTGTGAGCCAAAGTCAACCCGTTCTCTTTATAACCTTATTTATCTCCGGTGTCTGTAGCTACACTATCTATTTAACACACACTCCATTTGCAAGGAACTAGCCAATTTAAACAGTGACACCAGCGCCTCCTGGGTATCTAAGTGCTACCTACCTACAACTCAACATGTACATGCCTTAAACTGTCCCCTGCCTTGAGAAATATCAACATTCCTCCTGTGTCCAGTGACAATCACATTTTCCACCTTAGATGTTTGAGAGGGCTTTGAGCACCCCTCTTTCTTTTCCACACTCACTTGTGGACCATCTTTGTGTTTGTTTTCCAAGCTACCATACGTGTCTCTATTGATTTCGGTCATGGAACCCATTTTCATCTTCTCTCCTAGTTTATCGTCAGTACCGGTTCTGTTCCATTCCGGTCTCCTATAAATAAGGCAATTTAATTAAGAGAGTAAGCTCTTATCCACAGCCCCTCTTATTGGCAGCATAAATGGTTATTTCAGTGTTTTTTTTTAAATTCTCTAAACTTTCATAGAATAACAAACCGCATGATTGCTAAACATATAAGCAGAGTTTCATCACAAAACTGCAAAGTTAATTATGCCATTTTCTGCCTAAACCCTTTAAAGATTTCTGCTAGTCCTTACTGTGAAGTGATTTGATTTTTAAAACCCTGCATAACTTTTCTGGAGTCTCTCTTACTTGCAAGGCTCAGCTTGGGTAAACTTCGAACTGCCTCACTTTCGAGGATGTTAAACTCACCCCATGATCATTCACATCTCTGTTTATTGTAATTTCTTGGCTAATTGCTTGTTTATCCCACAGAATTTAAACTCTGAATGCATGGATGCTGTCCAACTGCTCAGCCTTCTCTGCTGCACACAGTGTCTATTAGTCACTCAAATACTGTAGTCATAGCAAAAACCGAGACTTAGCTTGCCAACATGCGCTAGAAGTTAAATGAGACAACAGCTTGAGCAGTCTAACCCGCTTTGTCAGATTCCAGTGACGAAGGGTGGGCAGAATGAAATTATAAAATTTCAAATTGTAAATAAGAGCCCTCATGGAGAAAAAATAGAGCCCATTCTGTCAGTTTCGTCCTTTATGTTTATTTATTCTCATCCCTACTGTATTGTCAGTAGATAGAAGTTAACTTCAGTCCTACCTGTTATCTATATGTAATATACACTCAGTAGGCTACTCCCATGAATATTACATCACCCAGCACGCCAGTGATACACAATAAGGCTTCATGCTATACAAATTCAACTATAAGGAAACACAGATGGGGCTGGACGGATGGCTTGACAGTTAAGGGCATTTGCTGCTCTTGCAGAGGACCTAGGCTTCGTTCTCATCCCCCACATAGCAGATTATAGCCAGTGTCAAGGGATTCAGTGTCCTTCCTCTGGCTTCCATGGGCACAGCACACATGTGGTGCACTTACATACATGCAACCAAGCATGCATACTCATAAAATAAAAAATAAAATTTAAAAATTATTATTGAAAAATGAAAGAAAATGCAGGTGATAAAGAGAATCTGCTACTTAAATGTTAAGTATTCTGTCTTAGTTTCATTTCCTGCTGCTACGATAAAAGCAATTTAAGGAAGAAAGAGTGTATGCGGCTCACAACTCCAGGTTACGGTCCCTCACGGTGGCGAGCCAAGGCAGTGGGGACTTACGCAGCTAGTCACAGTCAAGAGCAGAGAGCAATGAATTAGATGCATGCTACTGCTCGCTCACTTTTTCCACTCATGCAGTCCAGAATCCCCTTCCAGGGAAGGGGTCACTCACAGTCTGTGGGTCTCCCCACCTCAATTGATGTAATCAAGACAGCCCCCCACAGACATGCACACAGGCCAACCTAATCTAGATAGTTCCCACTGACACTCATTTGTCAGGTGATTCCAGATTGTACCAGGGTGGCAATTCAGACTATCACACATCCTAATGTGTCTAAGTTCAAATATGATTTTTTCTTTCTATTAAAACTTGAATAGTATTAAAATATAGCAGCTTTAAAACACTTTTGTTCATTATATGCTCCCTTATCAATATATCTTATCTTAGGTCATTTTTATTAGAAGCATAATTCTGAAAACACATATTAAAGGATGTTTATCTCTGAGATCATAATTACTTCATTTGTTATCCTGACTTCACACTCAGTCTTTGATGGATAGGAGCCCCAAAGTCCACCAATGAGCTGATAGCAAAACTCGCTCTTCCCAGGAGAGATCATTCACGATCCAGAACTAAGACAGAGTCATATGTCAACAGTAGATAATAAATATTGCTGGTGACAAGAACAGCAGTAAGAAAAATCCACACATTTTCTTTCCAGAGCATCTGTGTACCTTTCCAAGGTGCTGGGAAGATTCTGTCTGAAAACAAGCAGTACACAGATCTTTGGAGCTCTTTTCTCCAGTGCCAGTTCACTCCGAGAAGCTTGTTTCATACTCAGACACTCCAGAGGGGCCGAGAGAGATGACTCAGTGGTCAGAAGCACTAGCTGCTCTTGCTGAGAACCTGGGTTTGGTTCCCAGCACCCACATGGTGGCTAACAACTGGCTGTAATGCCAATCTCAGGAGAATCCACCTCCCTCTTCTGACCGACCTCTGCAGGAATTGCACCTTTGTAGTGCACTTAAATACATGTAGATAAACCATTCATGCACATGAAATAAAATAAATATTTTTTAAAATGCACTCCAGAAAGTCCAGAAAGAAAACAGTGTGCACTCAGTTGTATTTTTGGTCAAAGGAAAAACATGATTTTTCATTTTTACATTTAATATTTCTTCCATGGGAATTTGTAAATTTACAAAATAATTGCCACGGGATATGTTAAGGTAAACTTGCATCTGTGAGTAAGAGTCATAGCAATATTAAAAACAAATCTGCAAAAACAATGTCTTCTCCATAAGCCTTTGAGTAATTGAGAAAACAGTTACTTTTCTTAACATTAATACACCTACCATGAAATTTATCCAAACAAGTACACAATTTAGTGTGGGTTTTTCTTAAGCATATTCATAAAATACCACAACTATCATCAGTATGTACTTATAGAACATTTCCACAATCCTCCAAAGAAACATATTGTAACCAGGAGGAGTAGTTCCCTTTCCCTATACCCTTATCTTCTAGCAAATGTTAACCATTTCCTGCCCCAAAGGGTTGGTTTATTGGACATTTCACATCAGTGAAAGCATATAATACTTAACCCTATGTGCCTGGCTTCTTTTATTTAGCTTGGTATCTTCAAAGGTCCTCCATGTTGCATGTGTCAATACCTCATTTTTTAAAAATTTTATATGTTTGCATGTATTGCCTGCATGTAGGTAAGTGCATCAGTGTTGTGCAAATGCCTGGGGAGGTCAGAAGAGGCTGTCGGATCCTCTGGGACTGGAGTTACGGACAGTTGTTAGCTGCCATGTGGGTTCTGGGATTCGAACCTGGATCTTCTGCAAGAACAACCAGTGTTCTTAACTGCTGAGCCATCTCTCCAGCCCCTCTCTTTATTACCAAATAGCATCCCTTATATGGCTATTCCACATTTTGTTTTCCATTCAAGCTCAAGCCAGAACCTGAAGGCAGGAACTGAAGCAGAGATGGGGAGAAAGTTGCTCATTGGCTGTTTTTCCCTCCACTGTGGGCATGTCTTAACTGTTCATTCATAAGGAGGGCCCAGCCCATGTGGGTTGGTTCTGTCCTTTCAGAGCTATTTTAAATCATGATGACAAAAAATATTCATGTACAAGGCTTTGCATATGTGTGTGCATTCAATTTCCTTTGAATATACCCTATGGAGTGACATTGTTTAGGTCTTATAGTAACCTAATGATTAACTTTTGAGGAACCACCAATGTGTTTTCCATGGTAGCTGAACCATTTCATATTTACAAGAGCAATATGCAAGTGTTCTAATTTCTTCCTAATCTCATCAAACAATCGTTGCCTTTCGTTCACAGCCACCCTGGAGACTTTGAGATGGTATTTCATTGTGGCTTTAGTTGATATTAAATTTCTCTAATGAATAACAATGCTGAGCTTTTTTTTTCAGTACTTTACTGGTCAAATATCTCCTCTGTAGATACATCTATTCAGACTTCTGTGCATTTTTCTATTAATTGGAATTTATCTTTTTATTCTTTTTATAATGTATATTTTTAGAATTCCTTATATGCATACAATGTACTATGATCATGTTCATGCCTCACTTCACCCCTGATTTTCTGAGATCAGCAGCCCATCCCCTTCTAACTTCCTGTCCTCCTTTTTTATTTTTTTTTATTTTTATTTTTATTTTTTGGTCTTTTTGAGACAGGGTCTCCCTGTAGCCCCAGCTGTCCTGGAATTCACTATGTAGACCAGGCTGGCCTTGAACTCACAGAGATCCTCCTGCCTCTGCCTCCCAAGTGCTGGGATTAAAGGCGTGTGCCCAGTCCTGTCCTTTTTTATACACTACAAATTTCAGTTTTTGATGCTCATATATTTATGAGCGTGGTGCCATCCACTGGAAGTCAACCTATGTTAGTCCAATATTTGTTACTGTGATAAAAACACTGTTCGAAACCTGCTTGGAGGAGGAAAGTATTTATGTGGCCTGCACTTCCACATCACAGTCCATCTGTGAGGGAAGTCAAGACAGGAGCTCTATCAGGAACCCGGAGGCAAGAACTGAAGCCGAGCCCAGGGGAGAGGGCTGCTAGCTTGCTCTCTCTGCAGTGTGAGCATGTCTGTGAGGGATTATCTTAATTGTTAATTGATAAGGAGGATCCAGTGCACTGGGTAAGGATCTTCCTTGGGCAGATGGTCATGTGTTGTTTAAGAAAGCTAGCTAAGCAGAGACTGGAAACAAGCCAGGAAACAGTGTTCCTTCATGGTTTCTGCTTCAAGCTCATGCTGAGTTCCTGCCCTGACCTCCCTCAGTGGCAGACTGTGACCGTAAGCCAAATAAACCATTTCCAGTGCTTTATCATGGCAACAGAAAGCAAGCTAGAACAGGTTCTTAAAATTAGCACTGCAATTTAGCAACATGATCATATTTGATGATTTTCAGAAATTCATTTGGTTGAGCTTTACATTTTTAAAGTTAATTTAGCTGAGGTAGCTCTTAATGGGAAATATTTACCCATATTCATTAATGATAAGAACTCATAATGAAGAAAATAAGCTCTTTTCCCTCTCCCAAGTACATTCTAATTAAGACTTAGCCAATTTTCCACACTGAAATATGAGAAACTGAAGTCTCTCTGAAAGACGAATAAAAGCATGCTTCTAACCCTAACTGTTCAGAATTCAGACCTAAGTCAGACCTATGGGGTCTGTCATAAAAGGCAACATCCTATTTCCAGAGAATAAAAAACTCTGGAAGTCACAAGGATACATTTCAAAAAGCACCCAGTACATCAAATAACTTTAACAAATCCCATTTGATGAGTTAAGTGTAAAGGCATCAGAAACATATGGGTTGCATTTCCTTTAAAATACACATAGGTTTAATAGAGAAGAAGAAGAAAAAAAAAAAAAATCTGACCCAGTGTGGTTCTGGTTTTTCGAACCTAAGACTTTTGGAAAACAGCTCAAGATGGTTAATGAACCCTCAAGGGCCATCTGCTTTCCTGCTGCAGGAGTGTACTGGACTTAAATTCAGTACAAGTGAGTTTTGCTGGATTGCTGACAATTCTTTTAGCCACACAAGCAGCACCTCAAAGGGTTAAGAAAGAAAATAAGTAAAAAATGGGCAGGCTGGGACTTGTCTAAAAAAATGCGGAACATTTTGGATCCCATTGTCAGAAAGTTCACTTATCGCGCTCTTAATTCCTGGTAGTCATAGCACTCTGATGTGGTCATCTTAAGTCACAGCTATGGAAAGGGTCTTCCTTTTCCTTCCCTGACAAAGACCATCACACAAACCCACTCTGCTCAGCAGCAAAAGGGGGTAAAAAAAGAAACCAACATTTCTAAATCATCCTTAAGCGATTGTTATCATTTGAACTCATTTAGGAAATGAGGTTGAAGAAATCATATTCCCAGGCTTAAATTTCTAAGTCATTCTTGGTGTTACAATGAAGCCTTTCACCTAGCATTGTGTCTTAGGAAATGACAATTCCAGAGAACAACTTAGAGCCCAGGCTCCCTTACCAGGGTTGGGACTGAACATTAGTCAGAGGAGAACCAGACTTCATGAGTCAAACAACTGAGTGCTGCAGGAAGTTATCTTAACCGCTACCCCTGGGTCTCCTGAGACCCACATACACGCTGCCACATGCCACAAAAACGATGCCCAAGATGGCTGCAGTGTTAGGTCACAGACATTCACTGGGTCACACAGAGACTTCTGCAGCTGTGGGTCTCTACTTCCCTAACCAGCACTCCTTGGCTAATTTTAGAGGAAGTGCATCACACAAAGCCCTCTCTAAAATGCTTCCTTTTAAGGCTACCACTTACTTTCCATTTCCATGAGCACAATGGTAATTCAGCACTCCTGATTCCCACCCATCCCTGCAGGCACACTTTCTAGTTTAAATACATAAGCACCAAACCCACCACATCACCTTCCACTAGCTCTTTCTCTCCAGCACTCAGTCATCTACCTTCTTAACTCATGCATCAGATTTTCAGGAAATGGTCAAGTCATACCATAATAGAAGGGAAACCTTTGAATTTTAAATCATAGGAGATATTCAGAAGCAGTGAAAAGGGAATTGACATGCTATGGAATAGGTTGAGCAGAAGAGGCCACTTGTTGTCGAGTCCTCAGTCCTTTCCTGGACTCCTGGAGTCAGCTGAAACCCTGGTGCTTTCATTGCTCTTCTTGTCGACGCCTAAACCTTGGAGTTCATGCTTCTGACTTTCATGTTTTCTACTCAGAAATCTGCAACGGGGAGCAACGGATGTTTTGTTGCACTTGTTAAGCTTATAGAATGCCTTATAGCTTACTAAACTCACTTGCCCTTCTCAGATCAATTCCAAAGACTACGTACAACCTTCTAGTTACTTGAAATGCTCTGTGTCCTTAGGTGCTGCTTCCTCTGACTCCCACTTCAACGCCCCCCCCCCGGCTTCTTTGCATATTGCTTTCACATGTGTTTCTTACAGTGAGCATTTGTTCTCTTTTCCCCCCCATGCATTAAGCATTAACAACATCAGTTTCTTCCCTTCCCTCTGCCCCTTTCTCTTCTCTTTCCTCTGTCGTAATTTCCTTACAAAATATATGACCATATGACATATTGCTGATGGGTCAA
>NW_008353604.1:258483-259104 GCF_000622305.1 Nannospalax galili | reverse complement strand
TTAACCTCCCGCACAGCACATCCACAGTTAGAGGAATATAGTGGTAGACTGTGTGGAAAGAATGTAAGAGCAGGAAGGTGAAAGCTGTGAAACGCTGACTTCTGGACATGACACGGCTGTGGTACTCATCAACTCACAGCAGCTGTGATTACCTGCACAGAACCTGAACAGTATCAGCCCAGAAATTCTGGTATGAATGGGCATAGTCCCTGAGGCCCCACCCTTGGTGGAAGAACTGTTAACTACTAACAATGGATGCTTGCTGAGCGGGGGAGAGTCACTGTCCTTGAAGACTTGGTTGCTAGAAGGTTGTCCCTGCCACAGTGGATGGCTGCACACCCACACACTAGGAACAACACTGAACTTCAAAGGATTATCAAAACAAAAAAATGCAGATGAATTTGGGATGGAGATGAGGTGGGAGGCACTAGGGTAAGTTGTAATGAAGAAATGGTGGATGGACATGATCAAGATACATTGTATAAATGCAAAAAATGTTTGAAGAATAAATAAAAAATATTACTAAAAAAACTAACACTAAAATCAGACTTGAGCTGATATGTGATCCTTTCTAATATCTAAAGGTTTAATTTTATCATTCTGCACACACACACACACACA
>NW_008353604.1:249690-257893 GCF_000622305.1 Nannospalax galili | reverse complement strand
TTAACCTCCCGCACAGCACATCCACAGTTAGAGGAATATAGTGGTAGACTGTGTGGAAAGAATGTAAGAGCAGGAAGGTGAAAGCTGTGAAACGCTGACTTCTGGACATGACACGGCTGTGGTACTCATCAACTCATAGCAGCTGTGATTACCTGCACAGAACCTGAACAGTATCAGCCCAGAAATTCTGGTATGAATGGGCATAGTCCCTGAGGCCCCACCCTTGGTGGAAGAACTGTTAACTACTAACAATGGATGCTTGCTGAGCGGGGGAGAGTCACTGTCCTTGAAGACTTGGTTGCTAGAAGGTTGTCCCTGCCACAGTGGATGGCTGCACACCCACACACTAGGAACAACACTTAACTTCAAAGGATTATCAAAACAAAAAAATGCAGATGAATTTGGGATGGAGATGAGGTGGGAGGCACTAGGGTATGTTGTAGTGAAGAAATGGTGGATGGACATGATCAAGATACATTGTATAAACGCAAAAAATGTTTGAAGAATAAATAAAAAATATTACTAATAAAACTAACACTAAAATCAGACTTGAGCTGATATGTGATCCTTTCTAATATCTAAAGGTTTAATTTTATCATTCTGCACACACACACACACACACATATATATATAAAACTCATAAATTAATAAGGCACATGCCCCATGATAGTTTTTCAGATAGAAAACCATACCAAGAAGGGACTGGAGAGATGGCTCAGTGGTTAAGGGCACTGAATGGTCTTGCAGAGGACCCAGGTTCAATTCCCAGTACCCACATGGCAGCTAGCAACCATCTGTAACTCCAGTTCTAGGGGATCCAGTGGCCTCTTCTGACCTACACAGGCACTGCACAACATGGGTACACTTATACACATGCAGGCAATACATTCATACATATAAAATAAAAAATTATAAATAAAATATTTTTTTAAAACTACCAAGAAGATTGTGGGTTTTTTGGATGTATGCATTATTATTATTACCATTTTATGGTGTTAGGGATTGAGCCCAGGGTGCCCAGCATACTTGACAAAGGCTGTACTTATTTCATGTGTCTGTAATCTTTCTCTGGAAACTTCATAAATGCTGTGAATTAGTTTATCTTATTTGCTTATGTCTTCACAGAATCCAGACTAGGAATACCTTTCTTGAGTGAACAAATTAAATCTACTCTCTTATGGTAAGATTGCACAATAAGCTCTCAGACATCTTTAGTCTTTTGACCCTACACTCCCCTACCTGACCAAAAGGACCAAGATCCAACTCCCACAGAGGGCACAATGAGTTCCCTGTATCTCTCCCCAATCCTTTCATTTGTCAGCAATGAGTAAAAACCCTTTTCTACCTTTAAAATTCTTGCCATTTGACTTCCGTCTACCCTACCATAACTATAGCCTACTAGAGTAATAAGCATACAATTTAGTTTACATATGACTAAGAGATGACCATTTCTAAATTGATTTCTAAAATGTAACAGTTGTAGCAAATATTTTGCCTTTCAACTTTGGAATTAGAACCAGATAATGAGACAAATTTAGGCTAGTTGTCCAGCAAACTAACAAATTAATCTATTTCTTAAATATGAAGAGTGCGTGGTATACCATCAACATAGACCTCTGGTCGTAGTTATGATACCTCATCTACAAATAACACTTACTGAGAACAGCATTGCTTGTTTTCACAGATTGTGTTCCAAAGAAAACTTTTAATTTTTTTTTCTGTGGAAGACAAGTGAATGAAATATAAAACCAAAATTATAAGCTTAAGTATGAATATTTAACGGTTATTATGGAATTCCTTTCTTAAGAAGCTCTAAGCAAGTTATCAGACTAAACTTTCATATTTTATAATTTTGTGTCTGAAATAACATGTTTCTGAAGTAAAATCATCACTGTATTCACTCTTAGAGTAAAGAGATGAGCTCTTAATGTCAAATACATTGTGCCCACCGGCTTCAGTACCTGCAGGCAGCTTGCAGGATAACAGTCTAATAAGCTTCTAAGACAGCTTGGAAGCGCTGAGGAAAGATCGTGTCTCAACCTAATTCCTCCCCTTACACTTCCCCGCGCGCTGCAGTGTAGAGCAGGTTAGTGACATGCCTTTGATCGTGAAACTCATCTTGAGCTTTATACACCCTCAAGCAAATACTGTAAATGGATGATCATATAACAAAGAATGACCTTTTATTTCCTTCCAGGTACAGTTCTCAATAATAATTATAAATACAAGATAATACTTATTGTGTGCTGGGCACTGGATAGATGAAAGAGATGGAGAGAGAGAGAGTGAGAAAGGAGGGGAGGGAAGAAAGGGTGGAAGAGGGAAAGGAGGGGGAATATATAGTATACATTAACATATAGAACAAAAACATAATATGTGGCCATATGTAAACTGATGTGTTTACGCATGCACACAGCATACCTGTACTTCACTTTATACATGAAGACAGTAGGCATAGAGACACTAACAAATTGGCCCCCAAACATGTAGCTGCCTACTGTGTTACTGCAATTTAAACCTGTGCTTTCTGGTTTCACAATTCATATTCACACCACTATGATGTAATGCCTTTTATCGTTCCTAAAAAATTTTATCATACATCAAGCCAAACTAGTCAAAATCCACTTATCCATATCATCCAACTTTCCTTCTATTATTGATTGTGTTCTTAATTAATTTAATTAGTATCATAGAGCTCATTGTATGCACTTAATGTGACTGACGGTGGTAAATTTTCTGGAAAGCAAAAGAAGTCTATATTTCAAGGCCTTTTACTTTCTAGGACCTTTTCTATACTCTTGAAAATATCTTTTGAAATACGTAACAAATTTTGTAAAAATCAATGTATTATACCTGGAACAGTAATGATCTCAGTCTCTCCACTCTGACTTGTCATGCTGTTACTTGAGTCACTACAGGCATTTTGGTCACCCCAATAAGAAGACAAAAATCAAATACATTAACCTAGATCAGTGGGTACATGCAGATTTTTTATAGATGTGCCCACACATAACTGAATTATTGCTAGATATCCCAAATCAAGATGAGTTCCAGGAAAATCCCTATGGCAACTCAGCTGATCACACAGTATCATCAAACAATTAAGGGCAGACAGTTGGGAGGGACAGAGCCAAACGTGAGACTTTCCAAATTCTAACTTATACATGAAAGAAAGCTCTATAGACATTTGTTCAATAAAACAAATCCAAAATGTATATGCAATAACAATTAATTAGAAAACAGAAATAAAATAACAAACAACCAATGACAATTATTAAACCCTTTGTTTTCCAGATAGAGTGCAGCATTTACTGGCAAATTCTTGTACCTGCTCTGAAAATTAAGGTATGGGAAAGGAAAGATTGCAGTATTGTACCAAAAAGGTGTCAGAAAGTAATAGACACAAAGAAGGTTAGAGGAGTTCAAATCCCAAAGACAGAAAGGCTGACAAACAGTGGTTTCTGCTGTGAAGGAAATTTCCAGTGTGGGCAATGGCTGAGGACCAGGTCTGGCACAGGCAGAAGGACCCTTCTACAGAAAATTGAGATTGAATACATTTTGGGAAAGTAACACAGGCTAAGCAGACAAATGAGAATCAAAGGAGCCCAAACATGTGATAGCACAGGATACCACCCAAGTGCTTACACAGCACCGGAAGTGGGTGTTTACCTCTTCACAGTTCGTAAGACACAAAAATTATTCAATAAAAACAAAATATATGCATCCAGTTTTTAACCTGTTGAAGAATGAAGAGCTTCATTAAAAGCATCTGTGCAGCTTTGTGAAACCTATCAAAAAATTCAAAAAAAATAAAGACAAAGAAGCTGGGTGTGGTGGCACATGCCTTTAATCCCAGCACTTGGGAGGCAGAGGCAGGCTGATCTCTGTAAGTTCAAGGCCAGCCTGGTCTACATAGTGAGTTCCAGGCCAGCTGGGGCTACGAGGAGACCCTGTCTCAAAAACACTAAAAAATAAAAAAATAAAGACAAAGAAAAGGACTAGAGATATAGGTCAGAGAGAGGGTGTATGTGCTTGTCTGGCATGTGGGAACCCTACATTAAGTCTCTACTATTGCATTTTAAAAAGTTAAAATGGGCCAGCAAGATGGCACAGCAGGTAAAAGCCCTCATCACACAAGCCTGAAGACATGAGTTTTCTCCTCAGAACCCACATAGAAGTGGAAGCAGAGAGCAGACTCCACAAAGCTGTGCTCTGACCTCTGTATGCACGCCTTGGCACATGTGCCCCCCCACACACACATGCACACACATTTCATACATACATACACAATACACAATAATAATAAACACATTTTTAATGTTTTTTTAATTAAAAAAGAAAGGAAAGAAACAGAAAAAATATCCAGAGGAACAAGAACTGTTAGCTATAAAGAAATAAAAACTATTTTCAAGACTCTGTAAGCCAGAGGCTAACAGTAAATCATTTATAAAATGTTTCTAAAAATCTACAAGCTCAAATTTCTATGTACTGTAAAAATATAAAACAAAAGCTTTTCAGTTAAACAACAGCTGAGAAGCACATTGAAAGCAACACAAGAAAACATGGTGTTTAGAGAAGTTAAAGGGAGTATTGACTGCTTGAAACAAAGACTTCAGAGTCACATAGCAGGTGTAGAGGTAAACAGCAAAATAGCACAGCAGACAGGAGAAGGCAGAATACATTGTTTGCAAAGTTTCCAAAGTGTTACATTGAAGCAGAGCATCATTAAAGCAAAAGCACATATTTTAATCTCCAGGTTAATCTCTGAAATGCAAGTTTATATAGAAATTGAAGTAAGCAAATGTACAGTATCAGTAATTACATTACATATGAATGAAATAAATAGTCCAAGTAGATTTATATTCCCCAGATGGAAAAAAAAGTATGGTCTTAACAGTGGTACACGTTAGGTAACTGTAAAATCTCAGAATGTTTTGAAGTGCTCTGTGAGCATTAATTAAAACACACACACACACCACACACACACTCACACACACACCACACACACTCACACTCACACACACACTCACACACACACAACACACACTCACATGCTCACACACACATGCTCACACACACACACTCACACTCACATACTCACACACACACTTTCCTTTTCTGATATCAGGGACAATCTAGGAGAAGATACATAGTTAAAAGAAAGAAAGTATTGATATAATTAAAAGGCAAATATGAATGGCTGGGGTGGTCATAGATTTTAGATAAAAGACTGTCACATCCCTAGACTAGTGTGATCTCTTACTATGTGCAAAATATGTATCCTTATATTTACAGGCAAACATCCCAGTCACCACTCATCAACGAAGTTCATTTTACACCAATTGGAGACTATTACCAAGAACCACAACTGGTTACACATGGACATTGTCTATGAATTTCCCAGGCGTAAGTGACACATCTACAATACAACCTCTACATCTACATCTAAAACTCATGGAGCATAGAACAGGGGTAGGTAAAGAAGAGAACACTAATGAATCTTTCAATATTCATTAATGAAGATCCCTCATGTAGCAGAGGGCCAGGAACACAAAAAGTCACAAATGGCCAAAGCATAGAGATCAAGAATCTTCTGAATGGTAGTCCTTGGATAGGACTCCTTTTTTAAGCTTCACCCACCCAAGGCTCAGGGACCATCATGGAAGGGGGTCGGGGGGGCAGAACGATTGTAAGAGCCAGTGAGAAGGTTCAGGACCACATGGAAACAGAGTCCTACAAGCTCCTGGGACCCTGCTCATATGATTCTATGGCAATGGTGTCAGCACACACAAGTTCCCTACAAACTCGGGCAGACAAAAACCCAGCATAGAACAGGGAAAATGAATAGCAGACCCCAATCTTATCTGAAGAAATATTGGCAACTGATTGCTGCTAGGGGAAGAAGAGCTGATCTTCCTAAAACAAGGACTTTAGATAGGCTGATTAGACCTCAATGGATGGATTTGCACTGGGGAACGTCTGTGGACACTGACTTGACACACTGGGCCATAACAGAGATGACAGGGTATATGGGCTTCAGTGGGGGGGACACTATGGGAGGGTGCCCATAGAGATGGATGGGGGATATAAAGATGACTAAGATTAATTGAGATGTTCTGCATGAAATACACCAAAGTTCAATTAAAACATCTTCTATTAAAAAAAAGGAAAATTCCAAAATAAAGTATAAATGTTCCAAATTTATATGCATCTGTCTCCCAGGTGCCTGATTCCTCCAAGGGGCACAGCCTGCTGCAGAGAATTGACTGCAGAGAGTTAGCAAGGGAGGGAGGGGCTTCTGGGTGCCATCTCGTGATGGAAGCCACAAGCCGCTACGAACACACAGTGACAATGACGGAAGTGAAGCTGTGAGCCGCCACGAACGCATGGTGACAGAAACCATGAGCCAAAAGATGGCCCTGGTGTCTCACCTGTGCGGACATGAGAGGTGGCATTTATCAACCTGGGGCAGGACTGCGAGCCTAAGATGCATGGGGGAAAGTTAACAGAGACTGTGGGCGGACACGTAAGTGATGAGGAATGGCGGGCTGAGCCATGCAGAGCTGGGTGCTGGGTGTGTGTTTCCATGTAAGTCCCCCCATTTACCCCCTCCCTACCCAAGGGCATAAACCATAATAAATTCACATAAAAATATGTTATATGGTTTGTCTAATTGCACAAGAGACCCTGAGAGAACTCTGGTGACAGCATCTTAAAACATAATTCAGGAATTTTGAAAGTTAATAATTCAAATAAAATATAAACAAACTTATTTACAATGTAGTTTAATTCACTTCTTTCAGTAGCCAGTAGTAATAAGAAAAAGTGAAGAATATAGAAAATATGAACAATAACATCCACCAATTTAACTGAATTGACATATTGAAAACCACATTCAGTGCATTCAAATCACAGGACTTTTTTCACCCAAGAGCATGTAAAATATTTAACAAATTGATAAAATTTGGGGCAGGGAATTAGATCTCAACAAAAAACAAAAAAATTAAATTTTAATAGAATATTTCTAGCTGTGAAAATAAGATATACATTAAAAGCAAAAAAAAAATAAACTTTTAAAAGATTCTCAACTATTTGAATACCGCAGAATGTTAAGTAACTCATGTATCAAAAAACTACTGATGGAAATTAGAACACATTTTAGCAGGTTCAGCAAAGGCAGCACTAAGAAAGATATCTGTAGATATATAAATATAGGGCAAAAGAAAAATTTTTTAAATCCAATATTCCCATGAATCTAGAAAACTATACCACCAAATACAAAGAAGAGAAATAGTGAAAAAAAAGCAGAAAACTTGTTATAAAAGCAATCATAAAATAGAGACACATTTACAAGACAAAAAGGTTTTCCTTTGAAAATAATATTGACAAACTATTTACAAATCTGATTGAGGGTAAATAACATAAAACATGAGTTTCTCTTATAAGGAATGTGAAAAGATTCAACATCACAGATACCTGAAAAATGAAAGCATTGTGGTGAACACATTTATGACCGTGGAATCTGCAGCAAATAAAAATTTTAAAACACTTGAAATTACAACTTAGCAAATCTGGGAGAGGAAGAAAAATTCTGAATCAAGCAGACTTTTTAGAAGGATCCAGACCTAACACATTTTGCTGTTGAGTTCTTCCAAACATATATAAAATGAAATAAATAAATAAGCCAGTTTTGTACAAGCTCACTCAAAAACAGGAGAAACACAAAGAAGGAATTTGTGACCCCTTTGGGGCTGTAAGAAGCAAAACTCGATTCCAAACTCTAAGAAGACAATTGTGCAAAACAGTAAAACAGAAGGGGCTTACAATTTAATCTCATTTATGAAATTACCTGTAAAATATTTTAAAGAAATTATTAACAAATTGAATCTAGTAAAGTGTAGAGTAAATAATACACAGAAACACAAAGAAGGAATTTGTGACCCCTTTGGGGCTGTAAGAAGCAAAACTCGATTCCAAACTCTAAGAAGACAATTGTGCAAAACAGTAAAACAGAAGGGGCTTACAATTTAATCTCATTTATGAAATTACCTGTAAAATATTTTAAAGAAATTATTAACAAATTGAATCTAGTAAAGTGTAGAGTAAATAATACACCAAATTCAAAGGATGTTTATTCTACATAGAAAAGAATGTGTCAGTATTCAGAAATGAATATAATTTACCATATTAAGATTGGGAAAAT
>NW_008353604.1:235201-249351 GCF_000622305.1 Nannospalax galili | reverse complement strand
AATTTTTATCTCTATGATTTTTCTTATAACAATTTCTTCTTTTATTCTCGGTATTTCTTCTGTTTGCATTTAATGTGTAAGTTTTTCTAGATCCATGAGAATGCTGAAAGACTGAGTTTTATTTTCTCTTTCATACTATATTTATTTACAGGTACAAATTTACTTGGTCATTTCAAGTAAGCTATAAATGTAATTGTAATACATATATAACCTATAGTGATACTGACAAATAATGTCAAATAACTAAGTGTACAGAATCCATTGGTATAAACTCACAAACACATGCTCCCTGATTTCATCCAGACACCAAGGGAAAGCTGTCCATTTCACCAAATAGTCCAGGATCAGCTGAATAGTCATATGGACATATGAACATTGGAAGGCTTGGGGCTGCTGAAACTCGCCTTGCTATGGTCACACCAGCCAAGTCTTTTGCAGAGTCTTAGCCACACTGGACATAACTATGACAACCCAGTATTGCTGAATGCTACTTTGTGTATCAGGATGGTCATATGGTGATTTTTTTTCCCTATTCTTAATTCTCACACACCAAATCTGACCATATTTAAGCCAATCAGTCATGGAATTCTGTCCATAATTATTCCAAATATTGACCGAGAACCTGAAATGTTCTATTATGTGTGGGGAAATGGACAGACACATAGCCAAATGAACCACTGATGATCGGGTGGAGGGTATAAAAGAAAGCCCTAAAGGCACAATAAACAAGCTTGCTTGCTAACTGCCGAGTGAGTCTCGAAGTCTGCGCCCTTGACTTTGTGCCCAAACAGAGGACAGCGTGCCTCAGCAATGAAGAGGAGACACATAGCCAAATGAACCACTGATGATCGGGTGGAGGGTATAAAAGAAAGTCCTAACGGCACAATAAACAAGCTTGCTTGCTAACTGCCGAGTAAGTCTCGAAGTCTGCGCCCTTGACTTTGTGCCCACTCATCCCCTGCCCCCAACGGAGAGTCCTCAAGTAGCTAGCCCACTAAGGCAGGCAACAACAAGAATCATGAATTTAGACTGAAAGAACAAAGGAAGGACTCGGCATCAGACACACACGAAGTGAATGGTATTTGTGTCCCCGTGTAAGCTGCACAGTGGAAGCAAGAAAAGAGAAAAATAAAGGAAAGGGGAAGAAGGAAGAAAGGGAGGGAGGGGGAGTGAGAGCTGGGGGGAGGGAGAGAAGAGGGAGGGATGGAGAGAAGGCGGGTGAGAGAGGAGGGAAGGAAGGAGGCAGGGAGGAAGGGGAGCAGGGAGGGAAGAGCAAAGGAGGGGAGGAAAGGGGAGGAGAGATCAGAGAAAGGGGAAGGAAGGAAATTTGCAAATTTTTCATGAGTCCGGGCTCTCTGAACCATATGTAGCTCCTGAGCAGGTCATATTCTTGTGATAAAATTACTGATTTTGTCCTCAATTCTGCCGGCTCCTCGGCATTTTCCTGATCTCTTGATAGCTGGTCCAATGCATTATTTATTTCGTTGGTCAGT
The DNA here is from genome assembly GCF_000622305.1 of Nannospalax galili. Classification (NCBI taxonomy): domain Eukaryota; kingdom Metazoa; phylum Chordata; class Mammalia; order Rodentia; family Spalacidae; genus Nannospalax; species Nannospalax galili. The sequence continues at coordinate 247,858 of NW_008353604.1, read as the reverse complement.
ATCACTCAAAAGATAAGGAATAATGACTAAAGCCCTGAAGTCTGACTACAAGAACGAAGATGTGGAAAGGTAAGAGAGGAGGTGCAAAGAGAGAGACTCTACACCTGGGTGCAAAGCCCCCTTATTTGCTAACAGTGTGAGCTTGAACAGGTTACACCCTCTCTCACAGTGCCTTGGTTTTCTTACCTGTAAAACAGAATTAATGATATTATCTACTTCATTTGTTTTCAGGCTTAAGGAGTTAAAGGGTAAGCTGCTTTGTATATAGTACTTGACAGATAATTAGTCCTGAAAACATACTAGTTACCATTTTCAGATTGTACTAACCATGATGACAAGTCTTGCTTTTTTAATACTAGCTTTTGCTAATTGCATTTAAATTAGGCTTTCCATAACATCTTGTAATTTGGAGCTAACACTTTTGTCTTTCAGAGATAAGGTCTCATTATATCTCAAGGTAGCCTCAAACTAGCTGTGTAGCTGAAGATGGTATTGAACTTCTTATCCTCCTACCTCCAACTCCTGAGTGCTGGGATTAAAACTTGCACTAGAACAGAAAGGAAAAGTCAGCTGGACTTACAACAGTCGCCCTAAGAAAAAAGTACAAACATATATGCGTGTTTAGATGTTTGTTAGAACCTGATTCCCTGGTAAAAACACATGGGTCATGAGCAAGACCAGAAGTTCTAGAGACAGTTATACATTAAGAAAGAGATTTGCGTGAAAGAGTAACCGAGAGCAGCCTCCAGGAACTTTTGAAATATCACACCAGAGCTGAATATACAATGAAATCCACTGTTGTTAGTAACATATAAAGGGCCTAAAGCGAAGTAATCATGGGAACAAATTATAAGGTAGTGGGTATATTGGCTCAGACCTAGTAGCATAAGACATTCATTATACCAAGACACTGTAAACCTCTGAACATGCCTTAAATCACCTCAGCTACTTAATATAAGTGTGCAGATCAATAAAATTATCAGCTACATCAATTTCCAAAAAGATGAAAAGGCCCACTAGTGGAAAAAAGCAGAGGTTAATGAGTTATCTAAACAAACACTTTGGCCCATGTTATTCAATGCATGAGCCTTTCATCAACAGCAAATCCTGACCCCTTCCATGATCCACAGGGTTATGGAGTTTCCAGGACAGTCCTCTGGCAATCAGGACTTACAGAGCTGGGTTTCTCACAGGTTCAAGTGTCAGACACCACTTGCGGAAAGGGTATTTCAAGGATGAGTGCTGTTAACCGCAGGCTGAGGCTCCAAAGCCAATTCCAGTTAAGCCTGATAATAGTTTTTGACATTTAGAGACATTTTATCCTTCAAAACTCTTGTATAGCTGAACTGCTCGCCTGAATTTCCTGTTGCTATGGCCTCTGAAGGTCTTAAAGTGTCAATTCCAATTGACCTCTAACATACTTCTTTGACACCTCCTTAAACATCCCATGGAGGACTCATGATTCTTTGCTCCTTAGTCTCAGTTAAAGTTTCATCCTGCAGTGGTTTCCCATGCGGGTTTCTTGGACTACAGGTGTCCTGGACAATTCATTGTTGGGACGTGCATTTTAGAGCTTCTGTTTGTATAAGATTTCCTTTGCATTTAATACTCAGCAGATAGTGTATACACTGGTATTAGTATCAGAACGTGATGTATTTGGCCAGGAAGCTTCCCACGCCAATGGAGGTGACCTGCCAGCCAGGGGGGATGGGACAATGGCATCTTTGTCCTCTATTCTCTTCATCCTTTTGTAGCATCACCGTTTACTTGGGTTTAGTTCACTGGAACACTTCATTCCACTCTCTAGTTGTAACTAAATTCACCTTCATAAAATGGACAAGCAGGACATGCAATTCGCGCACAGAAGTTGTGTTTCTAAGGTGTATTGCCACTGCATAGAGAAGCAGAGAGCAGAACACCACCAGAGCTGAAACAGGACAGCACAGGACAAGAATGGGAGCTGAAAGCAGACTCCCCAGGCTCAAGTTCCTGGCACAGTGACATACTAAGTAAGAAACTCTGAGCAAATTACTTAATCTCACTGTGTATCAGTCTCTCCTTGTCACATAAGAATGTAAGAATGTGAAACTCTCATCCCCAAAACAGTGCTTTAAGAAATATATTAAGTGAGCAAGGCCCACAAGACAGAGTTAATATAATATGCTAAAAAATGTTTCTATTAGCATCTTTCTATTAAGGGCAAAAGCAGATCTCTGAGGAGATCTGATCACTTTTAATTATAAACAGGGCAGAGGAGCTAGATCAGACAGTAAAGTGCTACTGTGTGAGAAAGAGGGCCTGAGTTAGACCCCCAAGAACCCACATTTATAAAGTGAGATGTGGTAGTACATGTTTGTAATTCCAGCACTGGGAAGATGAAGTCAGGCAGATCCCTGAGGTCCGCCGGCCAAGTAGGTTAGCTGTCTCTAAATGTCCGGCCAGTGAAAGACCCTGTCTCAAAAAGCAGACTGGGTGGCATCATGAAGAATATAGCCAAGCACCAAAGGTTGATCTCTGGCCTCCTCATGCGAATGCATACACATGCATGCACACTTACATGAACACACACACACACACACAAGAATAAATAAAATAAAATTATGAAGAGTCATTCTGATTTGGGCTCCCATCTTCTATCATAAACAATAAGTTCCTTACTAAAGTTATTTGGGTCATGTGACATAGGTAATAAGTGTGTGTGTTTGTGTGTGTGTGTGTGCGCACGTGTGTGTATATAAAAAGAAAGAAAAATTACTAAGCACACAGAGCAACAGGTAAGCCTTCAATCATTTTAAAGTCATGAAAGACATAATCCAAACTACACCAAATCTCACTGAACTTAATGATGCTTATTTAGATATCTGATGTGAATTTTTTAATTTAGTGGAAAAGGACAAAACAACAATATTCTGCATGAATACTTGTTATTCCGAACTTGCTCGAAACAGCTAAAATAATTCATAAAAAACCTTATTCTTCAGAAAGGTCTTTGGGCACACAGAAAAACTGTGATAAAAATTTGGAGAGGCAATTGTTAGATTATTGTCAACAAGATTTGCTATAGACTCAATGGAAAATAAAACCTTAACATGTCTTTGCTACAAACATCCTTCATAGATATTTCCATTATAAAACCCACTTTCTGAACCAATAAAAGTCAAGGTGTAGCTCAGAAAGTAAATTCTCAGTGATAAATAACTACTTAATTTAAAAGAAAAAGCTGTGAGAGAGCTAAATAAGAAAAACGGTGAAGAGGAGGCTCCTGGAACTAGTCGGAAAAGCCCCACTAAATTCAGAGATGACATGACACCCACAATACATACACAGCAAAGAAACTTTTTCAAGCGTGCATAAGGAGGCACGAGACATGATCATTGTACTAATTTTTAAAGCAATATATAACACATAATTTTAAAGTAATATGTAACATAATATTTCCATGTAACAAGTTATTTTGGATCTTCAGTGTTTTTCTAATTATGTTTAGGTAGATTTTAAATAATTGTCAAATTCTTATTTTAAGTATGAAACTTTTTTCTCTTAAAAATTATCTGCTCTTCTCTGTCATGGCAAAAGTCTTAGTAAAGGTGTATTTTCTCTAATAGGTGTAGATATCGTGCATGTGAATGTGCATAGATGCCTGTGTACACAGGTGTGTGTGTGTGTGTGTGTGTGTGTGTGTGTGTGAAGGCCAGAAGACAATCTCAGTATCATTCTTCAAATGCTATCCACCTTCCTTTTTTGAGACTAGTTTCTCACTGGTCCAGAATTCACCAAGTGGGCTACATGTATTAGCCACTCCTCTGCTCTGTGATAAAAACACCATGATCAGGGGAACTTATAAAAGGAAGAGATTATTTACTTACCACTCCAAAGGAACAAGAGTCCATCATGGCAGGGAGGCATGGTGGCAGAGGTGGCTGGAGGAGGAGAGGGAAGCTAAACTCTCACATCTTCAAGGAGGCACAGGAAGTGAGAGACCTGAGATACAGAAAGGCTTAAGAACTCTCTAAGCCTGCCCCCAGTGACGTGTTTCCTCCAGCATGGCCACACCTTCTAAGACTTCCCAAAACAGCATCACCAAATGGAGACAAAATGCCCAAGTACTTGGAGCCTGTGTGGGAGTTCTCATTCAAATCACCACACTAAGAAAGACAGAGAGCCACAGGAATCACCTACCTCCACCTACCCAGCATTGGGATTACAAACATACACCACCATGCATGGCATGTTTCACATGGGTGCTGGGGATCACACTCAGGCCCTCAAGCTTGTATTGTAAGTACTTTATCATCTAAGCTCTCTCCCTAGGCCTAGATTCACATATTTATACATGTGCCCAATTCAAATTAAGAGACTATTGTTTATTCAGCAATGCAGACTCTAGTTTTATATTTTAAACACTGTTTTCCAAGGAAAGGGCCTATAAGAGTGCAATTTTCTGAAACTTTATTTTTATTTTATGTGTATGAATGTCTTGCCTGCATGTAAGCTAACCACGTTTTCAATTCCCGCTGAGGCCAGGTGTCGAATCCCCTGAAACTGGAGTTACAGATAGATGGTTGTGAGCTGCCATGAGGGTACTGGGAACCAAACCCCATTCCTCTGCAAGAGCAGCCAATTCTCTTAACTGGTAAACCGTGTCCAGCCCCTCTAAAACATTTTTTTTCATTTTGAGATATGGTCTCCCTGTAGCCCCAGCTGACTTGGAATGCACCATAGAGGCCAACCCAGCCTCTATCTCACATCTCCTCTGCTCCAGAATGCTGGGATTAAAGGCACGGAACACCACACCCCACTTAAAATATTTTTCAAGTGTAGACCACTAACTGGATGAATGAAAACTGCTTCTACCAACATAAATATCTCATGCTACATTTAAATTTCATTTCTTCAGTATTTTCTTACATTTTGGGGATTTGGGGGTGGAGGGGTGTATATACATGTGCTTTTGTGTGTGCACATGCATTCACATGTGAAGGCTAGAAGTTGAGCTCCAATGTCTTCCTACATCATTCTACCTCATTCTTTGAGACAGTCTCTCACTGAATCTGGAGCTCACTGACTGGCGAGACTGACTGGCCAATGGGAGCCAAGGATCCATGTGTCTTTGCTTTCTGCCTTCCAGGCACACTGGGGTACAGGTGTGCCACAGTGACTGACTTTTATGTGGGTGCAAAGGATCTGAACTCTGGTCTTCACACTCACAGCATGCGTTTTACTGACTTGTGGTTTCTCTCCAGTCCTGGTGATAATTTTTTAAATTATATTCAGTCACTATTACAAAAGCAATTCACACATCTCCAAGCACACTCACTTCCACGAAGTTGATTTACTATTTCACTTAGAAGGAATCACAAGCACCACTTCAAACACCGAGCTTTAATCACAAAGACAGAGCAAATGTGAAGTCTGTCTATTGCTGGGACCTGATGGGATGAGGATCCTTCGAAGAAGCTGTTTTTGCCTCTCAGTAGTGCAGTTCAGTAGAGGCATGTAGAATCGGTGCTGTAGACAATCACAGATTTGTACCAACGTTCTGGCAGCTGAGCACGTAAGCTTTCACGTGACGACAGAGCAACGCAGGGACAGAGACGGCTTGATATTTCTGGCTGCCGCTTAGAAGAGCCTTGAAACCGTGTAGGTTTTACTTCGTCTAGAGGAAAGGGGAATCCGTGGGGAAAAGTGATAAAGAAGTGTGACTTGACTTACTAAACTTAGTTTTTTTATATTTTTAATTGTGTGTACTGGTCGGGGGCGGGCGGTTAAGTGCACATGAGTTCACTGCCCATAGAGGTGTCAGATGACGTTGGAGCTGGAGATCCAGGCAGTTGTAAGCCATCTGACATGGGTGCTGGAAACCAAGCCAGATCCTCTGCAAGAGTAGTACACACTCGTAAGCAGTGAGTCATCTCTCCAGCTCCTGAGTTGCTGAATTTTGAATTGTGAACTAGAGAAAAGATGTTCAAATGAACGGGTACATGAAAATATTCCAAACAGAATCAGAATATGGAATCATCTCAGGCCCTCTAGGATGGCTGTTATTTACAAAGAAAAGGAACAAATGGTGGTAAGGAGGTGAAAGCTGAGCCCCAAGGAGGTATCTACATACCCATGTTCTTAGCAGCATTATTGAGAGCATCCAATAATGGACATATCCCCAAGTGTCCATAGAGAGATGAGATGCGGTTCCATCGTTTAAGTGTGAAATGCCCCCCATAGGCTCTTATGTTTGAACACATGATACTCAGTTGTTTGGAAAGTTGTGGAACCTTCGGGAGCTGAAGTCTTCCTGGAGGAAGTAGGTCACAGCGGGGGGGGGGGGGGGGGGGGGGGGGGGGGGGGGGGGGGGGGGGGGGGGGGGGGGGGCTTTGCCACTTTATGGCCTGGCCCCATTTCCTGCCTGTTTCCTTCTTCCTAAGTGTGAATTAGCCTCTTGTTCCTGCCACATCTTCCCCACCATGATCGACTGGATCTTTCTGGAGCTTTAAGTCAAAACCTTCTCCCTTAAGTTGCTTTTGTTAGGGAATGTTATCACTGCAATGGGAAAAGAAACTAAGGCAAGTGGCAAACACGTATAGTGGAATAAACTCAACCAAGTGCCCATAGGTAGATAGAAAACGGCGTATACATGCAATGGAATAGATTCAGTCTTCAAGAGGAAGGAATTCTGACTCATGTTGAAACATGGATTTCTGTAGACAATATGCTAACCAAAATAAGCCATTCACAAAAGGACAAACACTGACTGAACAATTGACTCATGAATTACTTAAAGCAGTCTCATCCATAGAGACAGGGCAGGTTTTCAGCGGTTGGGAGGGTAAGACTTACTATTTAATAAATATAGAACTTCAGTTTCGTAAATTGAAAGGGGTTCTAAATAGGAATGAATATAATACTTGCACAATAACATGAATGTATTTGATGTCACTAAGCCAGTAAAATGGTTTCAAATAGTCAATTTTGTGTTATTTATGTTTTACTACAATTAAAAATACATACATATACACATATATATCAAGCTACTTAGACAACTGACACATTTTGTCTCTACTTTGGGTCACATGTTAGAGGACATTTTCAAAGCCATTAAGCAGCTCTCTTGGTCCATTCATTGGAAAGTGAGCATTTATTGAACCTTTTATTAAGGTTCATAGACAGAGCTATATGCTAAAAATTACTTGAAATTTCATTACTATGCAATCCCCAGTGATCAAAGAAAGTGACAGAAAATGAAGAGAATTTCTAGTACTGAGAAAGAAATACTATTTGCCATTATATGCATTATTTTACATGCTTCTCACTCAGAAGTACATATTGTTTGACCTGTGAGCTCACGAAACTAGGCTTTGAGAAGCCCAACAAACTGTCAAGGTCACTAGAACAGAACAAAACGCCCAGGATTTAAAGTTGGTCTAATTCTTGAAACTTTGCTGTTCTATCATGCTAAGCCATTGCATGCATCCTTAATTCCATCCCATGGGGAACTCACCCTGTTCACAGAAACTAGATTTCTGTAAATCTCCTTGGGGAATGCCTTTCTACTATATGGGAATTACCTTGGGAAACAAAGCACAAAGATATTACTTAAACTTACAAACGCCCAGACTTCTTAAATCCAACCCATTTCTAAAACCAAGGCCCCAAATGAGCTCCTTACTTGAGTCATCCACAATAGCCCACATTGTTTGTCCTTCAGATTCTTCATGTCTACCCAGAACTTTGTGCTCATTCCATTTTGCACTCACAGGGATTGCTATGTTTTCCCAGTTTCTCCAAGTATCATGGTCTGAGTCTAGTATTCATTATAATCTACCAGGCTTAGGGTCCAGCTAGTAAAATATTTTGCCTCCTAAATACATAGTGTTGTGCTTAATAGATAATTAGACGGTGATTATGCTTTTCACAAATTGCATGATAATTATCTAGTTTCTTATAGAATCACCCAAGATTCACATTTGATGGCTTTTTATTCTTTTCCTTTTTTTAAAAAAATATGTATGAGTGTTTTGCCTGAATGTATGATATATGTACATCCCTGTCATGCAATACCCATGGAGATCAGAAGAGGGCATTGGATCCCCTGGAGAGTTGTGGATGGTTGTTAGCTGCCATGTGGATGCTGAGAATCAAATCTGGGTCCTCTGCAAGAGCAGGCAGTGTTCTTAACTGCTGAGCCACCTCTCCAACCCCTTGCTGACATTTTTATTGAAGGCTTCCTTTATATATACTTATTACCACATGCAATTATCTTAACCAAGCTCATCAAAATCTAGCAAGAAATTGCATTCCTAATTCATGGCAGGTTTATATCATTTCAGCACTCTAAGTTCTGTGTTATATTGTTTAATTCAGAACCTTGGCCACCTAATATATGCATTCTCTTTGAAGCAATATCATCTAATAAAATATTTCTTAAACTCCTGAATAATAGGTAATTTCAACATAGTTTTTCTAGCCTAAGCAGACATATTTCAAGAAGTTAACGTATTATATTCCAACAATTTCCTCTGGATTTCCATCACAGATCCAATCTAGAGATTGGAAAAAATAAGAAGGATTCAAACTTAGTAGATCAATCTTAATAACCAAGTCTTAAAAGAAGAAAGACTAATGTTGGAAGAGAAAACACTCCTCTAAAATGGCAAACAGAGGAAAAGGATGAAGTTTTCTCCATCTTATAGCCTCTTAGTTTCACAGGAAAATGTTCACAATGAGCTGAACAGCTAAGATATATTCATCAGTAAGTTTCCTTAAACAACTGTCAGTTTCTTTCTGGGAAAATACCTGAGTCCATTTTGAACTTGGGAACTTCTGTGAAATATGATCCTGGAAATTTCCAAGTTTTCAGTGAGAGGTAAAAACACAGCTAGTCAAAGACAAGGATCGTGAAGATAGGTTTCCTTCACTATGAAAAAAGTCAACTTAATGGGGGAGCCTGAGGCCAGGAGGAATATCATAATGATAGGCATATGTACACAGGGGGCTGCTAACTGCATGGTGACCAGAAAGCAGATAGAAAGAGGAACATGACACCAAGTCATGTCTCCAAGTATTCAGTCCCTTCAACTAGGTTCTACCTCCTAAGTCTCTATAACCTCCCAATAGCACACCAAATTATGAACTTATCAAGGGATTGATCCATTGATAAAGTCAGAGCCCTCATTTGTCTTCATAGTGACTTCCAGGCCAGCAGAGGCTACAAAGAGACCCTGACTCCAAATAAACAACGCCCCCCCCCAAAAAAAAAGCCCCTCCTTCATCAAAGTTTAACCAAAAGACAGCCCAATAGCAACAATCCATCAAATCTATCTGGCTCGTCAAATTGGAATCACCAGCAACATTCATAAGGAACAAAACATTTCCTTAGGCACCAGTTCACTGAATGGCAGCTTAATTTAATTTAATTAGGGAAGATCCTAAAAATGGATGCTTTACCTTTAAGATAAGCTTTTTCAAGCTTTACTCAGTTTCCCCACTGGACCCTCAGACAAATAAAGACCAAGAATATTTTTGAAAAAATGATAAAACAACAACTATTTAAAAATGAGCAGGGAACTTTCTGTTTATTTAGATTCAGGAATTTTTTCTTTTGTTTCTAATTATTTGATTCAGAAAAACCAGAACTCAATCAACTATATCTTTTTTCTCATTAAAAACTAAGAGTCTCCCATGAGCATAGTGGCAGAAATCCAACGCTTGTGTTTCCTGATTCATTTACACTTTGCTCATCAGAATGTTTTGTAAGAGCTGAGTTCCTTGGTGGCCAAAGACGCTGCTTACTGGACATTTTCATTTGAAATAGAAAATTGTGGTTTATCAAGAACTCACACAAATTTGAAAGAAGGTTGGTGAACACTCCAAAATGTATTATCTCATAAGGTTGGAGTGATTTTCAACTTGGAAAGTCTGTTTTCCAAAACTGGCTTCCTCTACCTCGTAACTCATCCTAGTAGTCCACCTGTATGAGGCTGACCTCACTTTCAACATCACATGAGCATCAGTGCTTTAGATAAGGAGAGACCAAGCAGAAAAGGATCAACGTTTCAAAAATGATCCAGGAAAGTAAAGAGAGGAGTCTTTGGACAAAAAGTTCCAGGAAATTTTGGAGAGATATGTATGTTTTGGAGTGTAGTCTGATCCTTTAGTCAAATTTCACAGGTAAAGAGTGTAACCTTCTATTTATCAGACATGGAAAGAAATGGCTGGGCTTCTCCTGACATATTGGGGCTGAGACTTAATGGCAAAATGTGATTCACATTTATCAAAAGAATAAGAGAAAAATTTCCTTTGTTTTCTGTAACTGATCTGTGGCTCAGTCCAGAGGGGTGAACAGCTTTAACTGACAGGTCATCAAAGGCAGATATTAGAGAAACACAAAGCCAGAACAGAAATCACTCCAGATAGAAACACCACAGGAAACAGTAACATACATAGTTGGGAGCAAACCTGACTCCTTGAAATGTGGTTCTCCTTATATACGCTTCTGAAAGCAAAATCAATATACTATCAATATACTTATTTAGGTATATTATTGCTTTAGTTTTTGAGAGTCACTTAAAGTTAGAAAAGCTCAACTATGAGTAAACATGATAAATATGAATAAAATTCTTGATTTTTCTAGTTGTCCTATCGAATGAAAGCAATGCCCTTTGCCTACATTCCCAGAACCCGGGTAGCCTCTGGTCTTTGGTTGTTACCTCTTGCCGTCTTCACAAGTGATATATGCAAGTCTCCATCTCACATCAGAGATGAAAGGGTCCCGTTTGGCTCTGTCTACATGTCTACATGACAAAAGATTTTTTCTTAAAAGGTATTCAAGCAGACTACGTTTACATGTTTCCCCACAAACTAATCTTGCTTGTTTGAGTGATGAGTAAAACTAAATCAGGAGTTTCATATCAAGAAAACTGTAGCAACCAAGATTTCCTGTAAAGGCCATAGGAAAACTGACAACATAGCCTCATTGCAGATTCCCTCTCATCTTGATGAGGTAGATTGGTGACGTCAACTTCTTAAAACACCATCCATAAGGAAACCAGGACTACAGAGATAGGAATCCACTGGCTTCTATTACATACTCAGTCATAGTTTCCACATAAGTGAATTAATTCTAAAAGAAATTCCAAAGAGATAAAAGTCACCATGTGAATTTACAGCTCAAATCTCTTCCCTCATTAAAATTTCTACCTCCTAGCATCTGGCCAGTAGTAATTTGAGGTTTCCCATCCTCACCAGCCATCTTTCCCCTAGAGTATTAAATAACACTGAAGACATGATCACTGCATCTCACGGCAGTCCGGTGCCCCCCAGCCCCCCAAGGCTGTTCCTTTCTTATCTCTGTCATCTTAAATTCTTCATTCTTAATGTCTTGTCTTCTAGCTCGCCTTTTCAAACATTACCACTTCGTTTCAACTCCGCTGGGACCCTGATTACTCTAGTCCTTCTACTTCTTCCCAAATGTAGCCATCCCTTTCTCCTTTTCCTTCAATTTAATTTAAACCCTTAAATTCCCTTTACTTTTCGAATACCTCCAAGGAACCAAAAGATGCCAGCAGATGGAAACACAGAGGACACTACACAAAACAGCGTCAGCGAGCATTGTGCGAAACGCCTTTGCAGGGATGCAAGACCACTGAATGTTATGAACTGCAAATAGTTTTACTGTGTATTCAAAGTTTTATTCTTTATAGAAACAAAACAGTTTAATTACAGAAAACGAAGGCTTTTGATGGTTTCCTAGCATCATTCCTCAGTCTAGAAGGAGTATCATATCAGTGTATCATTGGATAGTATTATGTAAGAACGTTTGATTTTAGAAGTTGGTCTTTGAATTACTGATTTCAGATTCAGAATATGAAACAAGATTAACAAATGAATTTTATCTTGGGATTAGGACAGAAATTCTAACAATTTCTAAAACTGTCCTCAACATGATTTTTCCATGGCATATTATATATTTATGTGAAACAGCGTTCTCACTACTAATAATAAAATCAAAATACCTGTCAACTCTGAAACACTGAAGATACTCTGTGCCCTTCAGTATGAGATGTTCAGCCAGGATTTAACCATTTATATAAAAATAAGCACAGCAGGGCATGGTGACAGACGCCTTTAGTCCCAGCACTCAGGAGGCAGAGGCTGGAAGACCTCTGTGAGTTCCAAGCCAGCTGGGGCTACAAAGAGACCCTGTCTCAATAAATAAATAAATAAATAAATAAATAAATAAGCACATCCATCTCATTAGTATTCAAATTTGCCTTCATCTTTAATAAATGCTAAAATTGGATGTAAACCAAAGAACTATTTTAAAATAAATTTCTTTATGACTTATAATCAGTAAATGTTTGATTTTTATTCCTATGTTTGTGCCTATATACCTAGGCTTATGCAAGTATTTCTCAGACGCAAAGGAGTCACACATGGAAAAGATTTAGAAGGCCTGCCCTGGAGTGTCCTGATGTACCCTGGTAGTGGAGGAATGGGGATTAGACCAAGAAAAGGGTGTGCTTTTAAATGACCTTTTCCCCTTCTTATTTCTGTCTCTCTCTGTCAATCTCTCTCTGGCTCTGTCTCTGTCTCTGTCTCTCTCTGTCTCTCTGTCTCTGTCTCCATCTCTCTGTCTCTGTCTCTCTCTGTCTCTCTGTCTCT
>NW_008353604.1:233832-235007 GCF_000622305.1 Nannospalax galili | reverse complement strand
AAACGTCTGTAACTCACATTTCCCTTGACATATGCTCCTCTGGTAACCTTTATGAACAGCTTACTCAAAAGAGGTATGTTATATAACTCACTGTCTCCAAACTCTTCTGAAGCAAACTCAGTATAACTCCAATTCTGTCACTTTATTAAGATAACTTTGGGTAAGGTCTCTGGTGACTTCCATTGAATATAGTCCAATGGCTGTTTCTCAGTTCTTCTCACTGGTCTCTACCAAGCATCTTGAGATTAACCTTTTCTTGCTTATTGAATAACTCTACTCTCTTGACTGACATGTCACTGTTGGGTTTCGTTCTACCCATGCTGTCATGCGGCCCTAACCTGTCTCTTACCCAGGCTCATTTTCCACTATTTCTACTGAGTTCCTCAAAGTTTAGCCCCTGTGTTTCTTGCTGTTTACACTCTCTGCCAAGTTTACACTTTCCCTTACATCTAAGATACAGGTGACTTTGAAATGCACATCTTTGATTCCACTGGACTCAGACTATGTCACAATTGCCTACTAGACAGTCCCATGTAGAAGCTGCAAAGACAACGTGAAGTTGAAACCGGGCCCTAACCTGTCTCTTACCCAGCCTCATTTTCCACTATTTCTACTGAGTTCTTCAAAGTTTAGCCCCTGTGTTTCTTGCTGTTTACACTCTCTGCCAAGTTTACACTTTCCCTTACATCTAAGATACAGATGACTTTGAAATGCACATCTTTGATTCCACTGAACTCAGACTATATCACAATTGCCTACTAGACAGTCCCATGTAGAAGCTGCAAAGACAATGTGAAGTTGAAGCCAACATGTCCATACACAGCCCCATATCTTGTGCACTTTCTGAGGTCTTTATTAAAAAACAGCCTGTAGGGGGAGCTGGAGAGACAGCTCAGTGGTTAAGAGCACTGGCTGCACTAGAGAAGGACTCAGGTTTGATTCCCAGCTCGCACATGGCAACTAACAACTTTCTGTAACTCCAGTCCCAGGGGATCCAGCTCCTTCTTCTGGCCTCCACAGTCATTGCATGACACAGGTACACAGTTATGCATGTGCAGACAAGATATTAATACACATAAAATAAAATAAGTGAATAAAAAATTAAGAACTATAACAATTTCAGAATAATCAAACTTGAAACAAAAAAAATAAAATAATCAGCAACATCATCTTGC
>NW_008353604.1:230094-233640 GCF_000622305.1 Nannospalax galili | reverse complement strand
TTTGAATATTCCATTCCAAGATATTTGAGGTAATTTTTATCTAATCTGCCTGGAAAATTTTCACCACCAAAGCAAGCAACCACTTCTCCCATTTTGCTTCCATCCACCACTGCCTAATATCTCCCTTCAGATCACAGCACCCTCCTGAAAGCTGTTCCCAAAGTTCAGTGCTATGTCAAATCAAGGTAGTCTCTAAGAATACACCTGCTTCTCTGCCTTCAAATTGATAGTAGCTAAACTTCTGCGACCAATGCACTACGTTTGCACCTTTTCTGGTGATTGCAGAGCTGATAAGCACAAAACGCAACGGGGAGATAAATGCATAAAGAGAGCAAGGATAGCGCAAAGCAGTTCTCCGTGCAAACAAAGCAAATGGCTCTCAGCAGGAAAATGTCCTCATGCTCATGCAGGACAGATTCCATTACTCACACTCTTGAGCAAGTCAGTTTAGTTCTACCTCTTTATATTTTCACGTTTAAAGAATGGTGGCAGGAATGTCCCTGGGTGGAAAATTTACTGCTATGACAAGCAAAGTTTGCTTTTTGGTCACCTAAAATAAAAGAGCATCATGGTTTGGAAAGTTCTGCTGGCCTGATGCAGAGGTCACTTGTAGGTCATCTTGTAAGTTCTCTAGGAGGCTTTGTCTGAGGCAAAAAGCAATTTAGAAACAGTTTTGCAGTCATTTAAAGAGTCACAGCTTAGTTGATTGATATTGAAAGAAGTGGTACTTAATTATGTATATATATATGTGTGTGTATGTGTGTATGTATATTTATATATTTGTACAAGTATCCTGTTAATGCTTATTCACATCTATCTTCTTCAAACTTTAGATCATACATATATCCTAGAAGAATAAAGATGTTTCCTTTATTGTTCAATAATGCATGCTACTAGCTAGCCAAATACCAGCTTCAAAACAGTTATTCATTTGACAGACAATGTAGCTCAGTAGTAGAGTACTTAACCAGCATGAGTTCAGTCCTGAGTTCAGTCCCAGGAAGCAAGAGAGTGGGGATAATTACTCAAAGAGCAACCATGGATTGATGGAATGGATGAACATATGTGTTCTGGATTGAAGAGGTTGTCTGTGGCACTGCAAGGATCCATCTTCTATCTGCTGTATTCCTACACTTGTCTCTAATATTGAATCCGAAACATAGTCCTCTATGTCTTTGATATTAAAACTTATGTCTTTCTCGTGTGTGTGTATGCATGTGTGTGGTGTATGCATGTGTGTAGGTGTGTATTAGAGGGTGTGTACTCACACTTATATGTGTGTGCATATAGAGGCCAAAAATCAAAATAGACTGTCCTCCCCTATGGCCCTCCAATTTATTTTTGAGAGAGGGTCTCTCATTGAACTTGAAACTCATCCCTTCAGGTACATTGGCTGGTCACTGAGCCTCCCGAATCTGCCTGTCTCTTCCTCACCCCCAGGGCTGGGATTACAGGTATGGCCTAAAGCTCTCTATTTCTTTCTTTTAAAACATGTATTATTTATTTATTGATTTGTTTGTTTATTTATTGATTGATTTCTGTGTGTGCATGATGTGGCGGGGGGCACGTCTGCAGATGTCAGAAGACGGATTTATGGAGCCGATCCTCTCTTTCCACCTTTACATGGGTTCTGGAGATGGAGCTCAGATGCTCAGGTTTGCATTGCAAGTGCTTTCCCCTGATGAGTCATCTTGCCAGCCCTGCCGCTATATTTCTTGATTCCTCAATTTAGTGTTTCTTCTTAAGGGTAATCTGAAAAACATTGTAAATCTTTATTATTTATTTCAAAAATAGAAGCAAACCCAATTTTTCCTTGCCATTGATAAGCCCTTTCCTTCAGTGGCAATGATGATAATGAAAAGGAAATTCATTCGCTCAGTTCATCCGGAAAATTATTTGACAGCAGAAGTCTTTTGGTGTCTGCTGTTCAATGCTTCTTTCTAGGCCAGCTTGGAAATTTCAGACCCAATAGCTTCGCAATTGGACTAGGCCCGAGCACACACACAGGCAGCTCTGTCATTTCCAGACTGGACACCAGAAGCCAAGAGTCATGAAAAGGTTAAGGAAATGTGTATCCAGTGGAAACTGTGAAATTTTATCCCCAACAAAGACGTTATTTTGCCAACAGGAATAATTCTTCCAGAATTTGAGGGAAATAAAAGCAGCCAAACAACCATATTCAGTTCAAGGATCCAACTGGGGTTTCGAAGCCACAAAGATGTCTTGAAAAACTGAGTTTCTGACAGACAGATATACGAAAGTTAGGAGAGGAACTCTGGCCCCAACCCTAGAGGAACTATGGGCCACTGTTAGCTTCTGGGGAAGGTAGAACCATTCCTCTTTATAAGTAAATTACCCATGCTCCCTTGGATGGCTCCACATTCATTCACATAATTCACATATAGGTAGCACTAATTGGACTTAGTGGGTCTTTTAAAAATCGTGTTTAATTTCTGTATGTGATATGTGTATGATGGGATAGCATGTGTGTCTTGGTAAGCATGTGGAGGTCAGGGGACAGCTTTGTGGACCAGTCTCTCTCCCTCTACTTTTACATGGGTTTTGGAATTCAAACACAAGTCACCAGGCTTGTGCAACAAGTGTTTTTACCTCCTGAACCATAGCGCTCACCCCATGCTTGAGTTTTAAGGAACAGAAATTGTATATATACATTACATACAAGCTTACATCTTGTATGCCCTCACTGACATTGACTGACCCAGTTTGGGAGCTAACAATACTGTGCTGGATGGCTTTAGTGTCAACTTGACACACCTGGGTTGAGGCAGCCTCAGTTAGGGAATTGCCTCTATTTTACTGGCCTGTGGCCATGTCTGAGGGGCATCTTCTTCATGAGTGATGTGGGAGAGCCCAGCCCACTGTGGGTGATGCCACTCCTAAGCAGGTGGGCCTGTGTTGCATAAGAAAGCAGGCTGAGCAGGGTCCAGGAGAGCAAGCCAGTAAGCAGCGTTCCTCGGTGGGCTGTGCTCCATTTTGTTTAGAAGCCTTTGGAACTTGCCAGTTCTTTTTCTAAAATGGCCTTCCTGCTGTCAGTCGGGTCCTTCAACTGCTGTGCCTACCTCAACATTTTGTTTAGAAGCCTTTGGAACTTGTCTGCCCTGAGTTCCTACCTTGGGCTCCCTGATGGTGACCGGGGAGATGTAAGCTGAATAAACCCTTTCCTCCCTAAGTTGGTACTGGTCGGAGTGTTTTGTCACAGCAATGAAGAAACAAACAAGGACAAAGACTTAATATTGTCTGGGACTGAGGAGATGGCTCAATGTGTAAGAAACTTGCTGCACCGGTGTGGCAGCCCAAGCTTGGATCCCAGCACCTTCTTAAAAAGGCAGAGCTATGTGTGACTGTAACCCCAACACTGTGAGGTGGTGAACAACAGGGGCACTTCTGAGGCTTGCTGGCTTATTCCAGTTCCGTGTTCAGTGAGAGATCCTGTCTCAAGGGAATGAGGCAGACAGTGATGGAGCAGGACTCCTGGTGTAGTCTTCTGGTCTCTGTACATGCACAAAATGTATACACAGCACAACA
>NW_008353604.1:228451-229337 GCF_000622305.1 Nannospalax galili | reverse complement strand
TCTCTCTCTCTCTCTCTCTCTCTCTCTCTCTCTCTCTCTCTCTGCAATTATCAATAAACACAATGAATTATTGTTAACCATAGTCACCTTGTACTACATGATGGTGAAACTTGATTGTCAATTTAATTAGATTGAGATGCCTAGGGAATTGGCAAAGCACACTGCTAAATGTGTCCGTGAGAGCAATTTATTGGATTAACTGAGGACTGAGATTCACCTTGAACATGGACTGAACAGTTACATAGGCATCAGTCCCACATAAAGTAAGAAGACAGAAACAAGAAAGTCTGATGATACAGATATTTCCTTGTTTGTTTCCTGACCACCGTGATGTGAGCTGCTCAGCTTTGCCATGCTTCCCTGCCATAGTAGACCAAAATCTCTGAAATGGTGAGTCAAAATAAATCTTTCCTCCTGTAAGATGTTTTACAAGAACATAAAGACCATCAGAAACTTTGTTCAAGGAGTTGAGTCTATAAAAACCCCTATAACTGGAGGGGGGGACCGACCCCTTTACGGAAGTATCTGTTTAGGGAAGGATCCGTGGGTCAGTCCGCTAGCATAAAATCTATAAAAACCCCTATAACTGGAGGGGGGGACCGACCCCTTTACGGAAGTATCCGTTTAGGGAAGGATCCGTGGGTCAGTCCGCTAGTATAAAATCAAATCCCTCTCCTCACCTGACTTTGGCTGATGGTCTCTGATTTTCCCGTAACAGAAGCATTGCAGATAGGTTGCAAGTAAGATGCTTTGTCAGGAAAAGCAGCACCGGTAACGTTGGGGTCAAGGAAAATGTGGCAGCTTAGGGCCCTTGGAAAGAGCCAAGCACTTTGTGTAAGGGCAAAAGGAAATAGGCCTTCAGGGTATACCGGATAAAGGGGATACA
>NW_008353604.1:214170-227991 GCF_000622305.1 Nannospalax galili | reverse complement strand
GTTTTTTCTTTTCCCTTCAACTATAATCAACATTTTGGCTGGGGAAAGTAATCTGGGTTGGCATTTTTGGTCATTCAGAAATGGGAATACCTTGGTCCAGGCTCTTCTGGCTTTCATAGTTTGCACTGAAAAGTCAGCTGTAGTTCTGATGGGCTTTCCTTTGTATGTGACTTGTTTTTCTTTTGCTGCTTTCAGTATTCTCTCTTTGTTCTTTACATTCAGTGTTTTTACTATGATATGTCATTGGGAGTTTCTTTTCTCTCCTGTCTATTTGTTGTTTTATGTGCTTCCTGTATTTGTATGGGGATATCTTTCCTTAATTTCAGGAAATTCTCTTCTATAATCCTGTTTAAGATCTGATCAACACTATTAACTTGAAATTCTTCCCTCAAAATGTCCTGTAACTGTGGTGATTCACCCGTCCTCTTGTTCACGGAGGACATGGAGACCCCACGATATGGCCTTGAACCAGTGTCCAGTCTACAAAGAGGAAGGTCAACTCAGAGGTAACAGCTCAATCATGCTTCCGAGTGAAGCCAGATATGGTCAAGCAGGACCTTTGACTTATCTTCACATCGATGGAACTGGTAACAGAAAGGAGCCAGTAGTTCCTCCCAAGCCCATGTGACCCCTGAGGAACAGAACATCAAATGACATTAAGTGTAAAAACTAATTGATTTATTTGGACCAACTGTATGATTTTGAACACCCAAAAGGAAAGTATAACCAAAGAGTAAAGCCATCATCTAGTGGGGGGAGGAAGGCTCTGGGAGGGTGCCATCTGGGAAGTGGGTGTAAAAATAAATAATAAATAAATAAATAAATAAATAAATAAATAAAGTTAGAACACTCCCAGAAAAATATAGATACTCATAAATGAGTTTTACATTATGAGATATATATGAATCTTTGGGGACTAGGGGTGGAATGTTATTATTTACAGAGATGTGTTTGAGAATCAAGTCAACAAGAGGTAGACTTGTGATGGTTAATCTTGTCAACTTGATTAGATGGAGAAATGCCTAGGATATTAATAAACCATACCTTTGGGTGTGTCTAGGAATTTATTTCCTGAAAGAATTTGCTAATGGAGAAAAGGCCCAACTTGAATATAAGTGGTCCATCTCATAGGCTAAGGGCTCAGATGAAATAAAGAGAAAAGTGGGGCTGGAGAGATAGTTCTGTGGTTAAGGGCACTGGCTGATCTTGGAGAAGACCTGATTTTGAATCCCAGTACCCACATGGCAACTAACAATGGTCATAGTTCTACTTCGAGGGGATCCCACGCCCTCTCCTGTCCTTCACAGGAACTGCGTGACATGGGTGCACTTACATACATGCAGGCATAACATTCATATCCATAAAATAGAAATAATTCACTAATTAATAAATGATTTTAAATAATAAACAAATAACTAAGCAAAATGAGAAAAAGAAAGTTGCTAGCACATGTGCTGACATTCTTTCTTGCTCTTCCCTGTCTAGCATGACGGGCACTGCCCTGCAACACCACACCTTCCCTACCATGATGGACCAGAAAAACTCTGAAGCAATGAGCCCAAATCAACCTTCCCCCACTTCACGTTGTTTCGCTCTGGTGCATTAACACACTGATGAACCATCTGCCTAAGCACGGGAAAACAGATTTCTTGAACTCACTCCTCCTGTCAAACTGAAATTCTGTGTCCTCTGACCAGTGCTTGAATCTTCCACCATCCACTTTCAGTCTACTTCCTGTTTCTAGGAGTTTAGTATTTTTTAGATTTTGTAGTGATTGATCTTAACCATTAATTTATTTGAATTGAGAGATGCCTAGAACATTAAGTAAAGCACACTGGCTGTGTGCTCACTGAGGATGTTTCCTAAGATGACTGACATGTCCATAACAAGGGAGGAAAAGGAACTACCCTAAATCCAACAAGTGGGGAGGAGATGGAATTAAAGAGAAGAGGGAGAGGAAGCCACCCGGTGCATGCAATGTCCGTTCCTCCTGGGGGAGGGGGTATGCACTGCCCTTCATTCATGAACATTGTTCTATCTTCTTCAGCTTCTCAGTACAGCAACAATGCTTCAGGAAGCTTCTAGATCTTCGGGCTCAGATTAGGTTGGCAGCATTTGAAACAGATTTCCATGTATGGAATAAGATAAGGGTTCACATCCATTCTTCTGCATGGGAATATCCATTTTCCCAGCATGTTTGTTGGAAAGGCGGCCCTTCCTCCACCTTGTGTTCCCAGCAATGACATTAGAAATCAAGCGCCTGCAAATCTGTGGATTTATTTCTGAGCTCTCAACTGTGCTCCGGCGGGGCATGTGTCTGTCTGTCAATGCCAGTACCACATAGTTTTGATTACTAGAAATTTGTAGTAAACTTTGAAATCACATAGCATGGTGCCTCCAGCTTTGTTCATTTTACTCAATGTCATTTTCATTACTGAGGCTATTGCTTGATTCTGTACAATTCTACCATTTGTTTTTCTATTTTGTGAAAAATGTCAGTGGGTTTTTGGCAGAAATCCCATTGAGTCTGTAGACGGCTGTGCAATTAGCCTGTAGATTGCTTTAAAATTAATATTTTAAAAATATAAATTCCAATCCACAAACACAAGATAACCTTTTTTACTTGTGTCTTTTCAATTCCCTTCATCAAATTTTTATACTTTTCAGTGTATGCATCTTTCACCCCCCCATAGTTAAATTTGTTCCTAAGTATTTAATTCTTATTGTCTATTATGTAAATGAGATTATTTTCTCTGTTTTGTTTTTGGATATTTGGTAGTTATTGTATAGAAATGTTACTGGCTTTTATATGCTGAGTCTGTATAATTCAATGTTACTAAAATAATTTGCTAATTTTAAGCCATTTGTTTCTTTGAGTTTTGACATTTTTCTAGAGTTTTCAGGGGTATAAATGATAAAGGTATATATACATATATGTATGTATATATATAATAGATATATGTGTGTGTATTTTTTTTGTGTGTGTGTGTGTGTATCAAACAGGGAAATTTTTATGACTTCCCAATGAGGATGCCTTTTATTTCTTCCTCTTTCTTAATTACTCCAAGGTGTCTAATACCCTGTTGAATAGCCCTGATAAGTTTGTTCATTCTCATTTTATTCCTGATCTCAGTAGGAAAGACTTCAAATTTTCACTGTTGAATATGATGTTAACTGCACAGCTTGCTAAGCATTGCTTTAATTTTATGGAAGTACAGTCTTTCTTATTCTCAAACAATCCAGTCCCAGTGTATGAGGACAAGACCACAATTCCTTGAGATTGAACAAAGGTGAAACTTAGATTATATAAAGCACCATTTACTGGGGGACCTAGACCTAGTCAGGAATGTATAACTCTGGGTAACAGGGAGACCAGTCAGATCCCTGCAATTTTGGTCAGAAAGGAGAGCATATTTATGGGTTAAGGCAAAGGTGACTTCATTCTAGCTGGACTGTAGCTGGTTTATAGTAAGCTAATACCAAAGAGTCAGGTACATCCCAGGAGACCGGATCCTGTTGTAAATCTCAGCATATCACTTTAATGTCATTGTTTATGGTTTGATGGGCAAGTGTGTAGGAAAAGCCTGGCTACAGTTACTCTAGGACCATCAATGACAGTTATGAACCAAGATGGCTGCAGTCATGTCAAGCTGAATCCATATGATTTTATACATACTTTATTGAAATACGTGTGCAGATCTCTTCCTGAACCAGAGGCCTACTAATTGGCTAGGCTAGAAAGCCAATGAACTCCAGGGATCTGCCTATCTATACACCCCCACACTGGAGTTACAAATACATACTACCACACCCACCTTTTACCCGGGTGCTGGAGATTTGAAAGTAGGTCCTTGTGCATGCACATACACAGCAGGCAGTTTAGTGACCAAGTCATCTCTGAAGCCCCTTATTGAAAAATTTGGACAGAAATGACTGGGGAGATTTTGTGAAACCTATTGGTATTATTATGTTGTATTTAGCCTTCACTCTGTTAATGTGGTACACCATATTTACAGATTTATTTATTTTGACGTACTCTTAAACCCCTGGAGTAAACCTCATTGCATCATAGTTAATGACTATTCTAATGCGCCTTTGAGTTCCACTTACTAGTATTTTGTTAAGAATTCTTTTATATCAAGAACTTTTTTTAAATTTTGTGAATTCCATACAATATATTTTGATAACATTTAGATCCCCATCTGCACCCCCTTACTACCCCCACCCAGTTAAATGCATTACATATAATAAGACCTATAGAGTCAAATTTGTGTTCCCAAATGTCATTTGGTATGGATGCATCCACTGGAGCCTGGTTAACCTACCAAGAGTCACGCCCTTAAAGGAGACTGGCTCCCCTTCCCAACAGCCGTCCATCGCCAATAGTTCCTCAGGAAGGATTGGGATTTCTTATCCACTTCCGCATGTCTATGCCAGGACTTTGTCTGACTTGAGCTTATGTGGTACTTGTGTATGCTGTCATCATTGCTGTGAGTTCATATGAGTAACTTTCCAGCTTTCTAAAAACCATTTCCTTGTGGTCATCCACCACCTCTGGCTCTTAGACTCTTTCCAGGTCTTATCTTGAACCTGCAGACTAGAAACAGGGCTCAGTGGTTAAGACCATGTACTGCTTTTGCGGAGGACCTGAGTTCCATTCCCAGCACCCATGTTAGATGGCTCACAACCACTTGTAACTCCAGTTCTAAATGAGCTCACACCCTCTTCTGACCTCTGCAGGCACCTGCATCCATGTGCACATACTCACAGACACATAGTTTAAACATAATATAAAATAAAGCAACATTTTTTTTTCTCAAAAGAAGAATTTTTAAATCTGTCTTCATCAAAGATTTTGGTCAATAATTTACTTACAATATTGGTGCCTTTGTCTGGCTTGAGGATCAGTTTAGTAATGTTGGCATTGTAAAATGGATTTAGAAACAATTCCTCTTCAATTCTTTGGAAGCATTTGAAGTGAACTGGTGGTGGACCTCTTCAAATATTTGGTAGAATTCAGGAGTAAAGCCCAAAATTCCTTGGCTTTTCTTTGATGAGAGATTTTTGTCTTGCTCACGTGGGATGTGACTCATTAAAAATAAAAACAACAAGAGAAAAACTTATTCTGGTCTGTTTCTTTTTGCCTTTTCCTTCTTGGAGGAAGAGAACGATGTTCATCGTCTTATTTCCTCTACTACACAATTATTTTATTTGAATTACTTTGTATTGCCTGAAAAGATACTACAAAAAGGTACTTCAGAAAGATACTTCAAAAAAATCTATGTAAATGAAATGGCTATATTAAAATTTTGCTCAATTTATCATTATAGTACTGCTTATGAGAAAAGGGAGGAAGGGAGGGAAAGAAGGAGCCATGATAAAAAGTGGCAACTCACAGTATCATCCACATAGTACTGACTTTCACTGGCAAGTTTTTCTAGTGCAAATTTTATTGGGGCTAGAGTGATGGCTCAGTGGTTAAGAGCACAAGCTGTTCTTCCAGAGGACCCAGGTTCAATTCCCAGCACCCACATGGTGACTAACAACCATCTGTAACGCCAATTACAGGAGTTCCAACACCTTCTTCTGGCCTCTGTGGGGCATTGCATGGCACAGATATATCCATGCAGGCTAAACAGTCATACACATAAAATACAAATAATAAATCAAATATTTAGATTTTTGGCTTTTAAAGGCATGAAAGATGCAAGAAGAAGTTGAAGGGGTTATGCATCTCCCTCCATGGTTTCAGAGAGCTGCTGACACCAGGCAGCATGCAGCAGGGACAACCCTGCATAAAGAGAGATGGTTCTGACAGGCAAAGGGGCCCTGATAGGTCATTGCATGAAGCAGTGAAGGTAAAGCCTGGTTGGCAGTGGAGACCCCATGAAGAGGTTCGAGATGCCAGAGCTGTGAGATATCTGCCAAGGAGAGCTGCATACAGGGAGTGGTACCAGACCAAGGGAGACATGTATGTTGTACTCCGCAAAACTGGAGAGGCAGAGCCATCTAAATCCTTTGAAAGTAAAGTCCCAGAAGTTGGACGTGGAGTACTGGATTGGTGTTTGCCCTACCTGCTTTTGGTCTTGTTTTAGCCCAGTGTTTCCTCAGTATGCCCCCATTCCTCCCTTTTGGAATGGGAATCTGTATTTTGTTACATTATATGTTGGAAGTATGTAACTTGTCTTTTGATTTTACAGGGGCTTATAGTTAAGAGACTCCCTTGCATCTCAGAAGATACTTTGAACTGTAGACTTTTGAATAGTATTGACACTGGTAAAGACTATAGAAATTTTTGAAGATGGACTAAATGCATTTTGCATTTTATATGGTCATAAATTTATAGGGGGCAGGGAGTGGAGTGTGGTGGTTTGAATGAGGATGTCCCCCATAAGCACCAAGTATTTGAACAGTTTGTTCCCAATTGGTGACACTGTTTTGGGGGGTCTTAGAAGGTATGGCCTCATTGGAGGAAGCACAACCCTGGGGGCAGCTTAGAGAATTCTTAAGTCTTGCCTTCCAGTCGCTCTCTGCTTTCTGTGCCCGATAGAGGATGTGAGGGCTTAGCTTCTGCTCCACCTCATGCCACCATGCCTCCCCACCACGATGGACTCTGACACCTCTGGAACTGTAAGCTCAAATAAACTCTTCCTTTCATAAGTTCCCTAGGTCATGGTGTTTCTATCACAGCAACAGAAAAGTAACTAATACAATGCAAATGGGGTATAAGAAGCGGTCTCATTTCAGCTAGAGATAGGTGCAACTTTTGAGTCTGAGGCTCCAGGATAGACGCTATACAGTCCTGGAGTGGCAGGGTGAGCTGACTGACTGCTCAGAGAGTGTTTTGTTTTTTGATTGGAGGGATGGGAGCAATTCCAGTTCAGTGGTAACAAAGAAAACATGCTAATGTAACTTTTGACTGGGTCTGTCTGAGGTGATGTACTGTCTGTATAACCGCAGCTATGCCTGAAGCCTCCCCAGATGGCTACAAGGGCAGGGGAAGTCCTCTGGTGTTGACCTAGCTTCACTAGTGTGAAGACCGAGTGGCTCCAGCTAGGCCCGGGGGAACAGGTGGTGGAAAGAACACTGGAGCTGGGGTTCTCACAGGTCTGGGGGAACTTACAGGTCTAGAAGATACAGGAAGCTGCAGGGCCTGTGAAGTCTGTGGACAGGGAAGGCTAGAACTGGGGACTCACAGGTCTGGTGGGATCACGGGTATGAAGGGCGCATGGAGCTTTGCAACTGAAGCAGGCAGCAGACTGATGGGATTACGGAACTCTCTGGGCTTGGGGATCTCACAGGTCTGGGGACACACAGAGCTGCACAACCTGAGCAGGGTTTCTTTTTCTTTATTTTGATATGCATAAGTTTTTGTGTATCAGGCATCTTTGTTTTCTTCCTCCTACTTTTATCCCTGTATCATGCATTACACAATATATTGATTTATGTAGTAAAATGCAATTTGTGTTAACTTTATATCAAAATAAAGCTATAAGGTGCTAAAAAGAAAAAGAAAGTGGCAACTCAGAAAAGATTTCATCTTAGACTATCACCAACAAGCCTGAAAACCAGTGCTTTACTTTCTAAGTGCTCCGTTTAATCAGATAAGGAATAAAGCAAAAAAAAAATTAAAAATTAATCAAATCAACCAAGCTAGATATTTTAATATACGTTTCTAGATTCATACTCTCAATTTATTTTTTTCATTATTGTTTAATTTATTTTTAATTTTGGAACTGAAGCAAGCGTACTCTTTACGGTAATAAGAGGTGAAAATCAGAAACCAAGATGAACTTTCTAGGGTCAGTAGACCCTCACTCTAATATTCTTTTGAGAGTCTCTGTACGTAGAGTTGAACTAAGGTAATATACAAAATCACATTCGATAGAAATGCATAGAAGAATGAAGAATATTTGCACTTTACATATACCCCACTGGATTTCCCTCAGAACAGAGCTTTTTGAAGAAGCATCACAGTATTAACAATTCTTTCATTAGATAATCCCATTTATCATTCCCTGCTTGAGACAATTTTAGCTAATACTCAACTAGGCAAAAATGTTAGATGATATTTTTAATTTCATTTCTCAAGTAAATTTTTAATGGTTCGACAGAACACATGCTATAATTTAGGAATATTAAGAGGTTACAGAACAAAGAATTTAAGTCCTAAACCAGATATAATTCCATATTTGTTTCTTAAGAAACCAATTTTTACCATCAGTGAGAAGAAAATATTTCACTACTTACCTGAATAAATCTCACTTTTAATCTCCTCGGAAAAAGTCAAATTGAGAATTACATAGTCATGAGCAATTGGTTGGTAGTCAACAAAAGCTATAAAATTGACAGGTTCTGTATAAAGCGTCATAGCACTTATTGAACATAATAGCGTAAAATGATAGCTAAGAATATGCATTACAAAATTAGATCATCTCAGTTGAATTATTTATTATTTTAAGTTTTTATGCATATGAGTGGAATGCCTGAATGTATGAAAGTGCACCTGTGTGGTGCAATACCCACGGAGATCAAAAGAGGGCATCAGATTCCCCTGGAACTGGAGTTACAGATGGTTGTTAGCCGCTGTGTGGGTGCTGGGACTCAAACCCGGGTCCTCTGTAAGAGCAGTCAGTGTTCTTAACCACTGAGCCAACTCTCCAGCCCCAACCATCTCAGTTTAAATCACAACTCTACTACTGATGCTGGGCAGGTTATTTAAAATTCTCTGTGCCTGAGGACTTGCACAATTCAGTGCTGCTCAGTTCATGATGTTGACTTGGGAGTCAACATGAATTAATGTATCCAAGATTCTTAAGCAGTGTGTAGCTTATCAGAAAGATTTGAGGAATGAAAGCTACATTTGAATTGCGTAACTTATGGTTGCAAAAGACTATCAGGACTGACATCAGAATCTAGCTCCTGTGGTCCTCAGTGGTTTATATATTACAACTGCTTATTCAATGATTATCTTCACAGTAAGTGAATAATACTTTGCTTTGAAGATTGGTGGATAAGGATAGAGGTACTTAGAAAAATTCTGCAGTTACCCTTTATCCAGAAATTTTCCTACTGGTAATATACGTGTTCAGATGAACTTTTTTGGACAACTTTCCCACTGATAATCAGGCAACAACAAAAACGTCTAGCTTATGCAACCCAAACTCACATGAGACTGATTCCTGTCAAAGAATGAACAGAGTAATTTATGAGGTTTCAGCTGCCAAGCAGATGAGTATTCTTGTTGGCTGCTCAACATAGTCCCTTCTTCACACAGACATCAGCTCAGAAATGAAATGAAAACCAAGCTGCTTGGTGAGTAAGAGCTGAGGAAAAGTCTATAGTCATAATCTTACACAGATAGTCCAAGTTAATACCAACGGGTCAGGAGGGCCACTTCCCTAGGAGGATGTACTTCCCTAGTCTTTCCCAAATCTTCTTTCTAGTTTTTACATCCTATTAAACTATCCTGTTTATTTCAGGTTAAGAGGCCATAATTAACATTCTTCTTCAATTGCACTTGACCCCCAGTTCCAAGGCAGTGATTCTGATACTCAGACACAAATGCAGCCCCTTTGTTCTCCATGACTTCCAAAGAAAAGGCAATATCCCAAATTAAATCAGCCTATCCCATTAATGGTTTGTTATACTTTGTAATACCATGCATCAACAAATATCTTTATAGAAAAACATCTCCAATAAGAACATGCAAAAGTACATGTACCTAAATGCTTATAGAACAATGAAAATTCAAATATAGACCCTAGTATGTCAAAGATCCTTCATTATTTTCAAAATCTCTACTAATCTTAAATTTTGGAGGTACTTAAAATTTTATCCTGCAAGTAGAAGTTATATAGCTTGTCTATCAAATTCACTTTTCATAGTTTTATGATAAAACATAGATTCAGTACATTATCCCACTAACAGGAATCTAGAAGGCCATATTCACTTGATAAGAAAAGGATATAAATAATATGTATGAAAAATAGATTCACAGACAAATGAACTAGTTAACATTTACATACATACAGTTAACATATAGTTGGTAAAGCTGGAGGGGTTGTGCCATCTAAGCCCTTAGGAAGTAAAGCCCTGGAAGTCAGACATGGAGCTACTGGATTTGGTGTTTTCCCTGTCTGTTTTCGGTCTTGTTTTGTAGTTAGTATACAGTAGGAGAAGACTGACATGAATACAGTTTCCATGGGGATTTTCCCCATTAGCATTACACAGTGTCCTGAAATATTACACATAAGATCCATGCAGAATTAAAAGAAATAAAAAAGGCATCTGAATATGCATTATTTTTTTAATTGCAGATATAGTCACAGAAAATTCTGGAGAATCAAAAAAGTATTTGTATATTTACAAATATTTTCCAAAATGTCATCTATTTTTAAGATATGTTGTTTTCTGATTTGGGGTTTGGTTAAATATATGCTAGCTATATTTCATCCAAAGATGTTTGTTCATTAACACAAATAAATCTTAATATGCCACACTCTCTTGCATTTGAGAGAAAATATCCAAATGCCAAATGAAGCCAACTGTTAAATAACAAGTCATAATATTTGTCAACAAATTTTTAAATTGAACTGCTGTTTCTCCCCCTTGTAGGCTCAGTGATTTCTCTGTGTCAGTGTTTTGCAGAAGTTTGAGAAACACATGGGGTAATGGCTAAAAAATGTGGCTGACAGTTTTGAAGTCCTTAATTTTTAAAAATAGTACCACCACTTGAGAAATAAACATGATATCTAGGAATAGGCTCTTTTTACAAATATTCAGAAGACTTTTCAAGTTGCCGTAAATGATTTTTTTTTAAATGACAATTTACATAACTCCAGCTACTTTGAAAGGAGTTTAGGAAACAGATGCACCCAGCTTTGGAAATATCAAAACAAGCAGAAAGCCAGCCTCCCCCACCAAATCAAATGTGATAGATACAGATGCTTCGTTTTCCATAGATCATAGCAGGATACATCTCACAGAGCCCAGAGGGTAGTTACCAGCCAGCTGAGGCTTCTTTGCCCAAGAGTGAGGCAACTATTCCCAGAGATCTTACATGCTTTTCCCTAGACCAAATAAATATTTGTCCCCGGGGGATTCCACACCAAGTTATTTGCCCAGTAATGAATATTTTGTACATGATTTGTTGTGTTTTTTTCTCTTTCATTTAGGATAGAGACTTTCCTGTAACTGAAATTATATCCCACTCATCTCTAAAAATGTCAAGCAGAGGTTATGCCCTGTGGTGGAAATGCGTGGAAATGCTCAGCATACTCGGTTTCTGGCTCCTGTTCCACATGCTGTCTTGTTCCTTGACCATTCTGACCTTCAACGTTCTTGTCTCTCCTCAATAGACTGTATTCTAACACATCTATTTATAGTCATTTGTTCATATATCTGTGTCCCTGTCAATAATTTGTTAGCTCTTTGATCTCTGTATTAGTTACTTTTCTATTGCTGTGATAGAAACACTGACCAAAGCAACTTATAGAAGGAAGAGCTTATTTTAGCTTAGAGTTCCAAAGGGGCAAGAGTCCACATGGCAGGAGGCATGGTGGCAGAGGTGGCTGGAGGAGGAACAGAAGCTAAGCTCTACATCTTCAAGCAAGCATAGGAAGCAAGAGAGCAACTCTAGATCCAGCAAGGCTTAAGAACTCTCAGAGCCCGCCCCTAATGACCTGCTTCCTCCAGCATGGCCACACCTTCTAAGACCTCCGAAAACAGTGCCACCAACTGGGGACAAAATGTCCAAATACTTGGAGCTTATGGGGGAACATTCTCATTCAAACCTCCACAATGATCAAAACCAAATATAATGTTACTTATCTCTACAATGGGCAGTCAACCAAAAAAAAAAAAAATACAACTACTGTGGTTTTAAAAATTTAAGCTGTTTTATCTACAAAATGGAGCAAATTATACAGTTTACCTTTCAGAGTACTTTGGAAAATTACATATATATGTGCATTTATACACACACACACACATATATATATACATTATATACATATATATGATACAAAACATACAATAAATGTTGTTACTAATATTTTTCTGAAATATTCATTACATAACCTTTCCCAGGCTACCTGCCCTAGTTATCGTTCTACTGCTGTGATAAAACTCTAACCAAAACTAACTTGGGAAAGAAAATGTTTATTTGACTTACACATTCCATGCACAGTTCATCATCAAGGGAAGCCAAGGTGGGAATCAAGGCAGGGAGCTGAAATGTGGAAGAGCACCACTCACTGACCTGCTCCTCTGATCTGTGCTTAACCTGCTTTCTTATACAACTCAGGAACACTTGCCCAGGGTGGTACCACACACAGTGAGTGGGCCCTCCCACTTCACCCAACAGTCAAGAAAATGCCTCACAGACAGGGCAATCCAATAAAGGAATTTCTCTGGTTGAAGCTCCCTCTTCCCCTATCAAATTGACAAGTGAATCCATAGTGAACACTACCTATGCTTTTTGTAATTCCATCTGCATAAGGTTTAAAGATGTCACTAAGGCTATTAAGAACAAGTTTATTTTATGCTATTATGAAGTAAAATGCTACTAATCAGAGGGCATCATCAGCTACTCAAGAATTAACACATTTTAAGTGATTATTATTTAAACATTTTAATTCTAACAAACAATTTTCCTTCACATCAAAGTTTCCTTAAAAGAAATCATTGAAACCAAGACAAATAACCTGAGATTCCATTATTTATAAAATATAAAATATTCTGTTACATTCTACTTCCATCCATGACAAAACCACTGGTCTATTCTTCCTGTCTCAGAATACTAGAAAAGAGGGGGAAATATTTGAAATGGTCTCCATACATTGAGCCTGTGACAGAGAAGCATTGTGGTCCCCCAAAACCAAATGCAATTGCTTGAATTACTCTGGTTTTCTGTGGAAAGTCCTTCCTAAAAGTAGTCCATGTAAGAGTCTCCAGGAAGGACTTGGAAATCCAATGAACAGCAGAAGAAAGAAGAATGGAAAGGGAGGAGAAGATAAGGAAACTGTGGGTGGGTGGAAAGCAAAGACACCTAGAATTCACATAACTGAGAATCCGAGGAAAGGGAGCTAGTCAGAAATAACTCCAGAAATGTACACAGGAGTTTAAGCCTTTGGCTGAACTATAACCTTCATGTACATAAAACCCAAGTGGAAACACTTGTAAAAAACAGCTATTTCTGGAGGCCATTAAGCAGAAGATATTTTCATTTGAACCAATCAAGATAAAAGAAATCTGTGGATAGTTTAGAATATTCTAGAGATCTATGAAAGTCATTGCTTAGGAGTGGGCCTAAATGAAACCAGAACTCTGCTTTACATCAAGTAGCAACACATCTTAAAACACTGTGTCCCGAAGAGACTGTTTCCTCCGAGGGGCAAGGCCTGCTGAGGAGAATTGACTGTGAAGAGTTAGCCATGGGAAGAGGGGCTTTCTGCACCATCTTGGGATGGCGGCATGAGCAATAATGAGTGGCCTGGCATTTACCGACCTGGGGTGAGATTGTGGGCCCACAAGGCATGGGCAAAAACTAGTGGTGACTATGGGTGGGCCGCAGGAGTGATCTGGAATGGTGGGCTCTGAGCCACATCGCAGAGCTGGGCCCCCAAAGGCATAAACCATAATAAATTCATGTAAAAATATGTTATATGGCTTGTCTGATAGCACAAGAGATCCCAAGAGAACTTGGGCAACAAACATAGAATGGTATTAAAATTTTCCAAAAAAAAAACATACAGAAAAAGTCAACAGCCTCAGGGTAGGCAAAGATTTTTTAGGGCACCTAACTAAGTAAAAAATAAA
>NW_008353604.1:211066-214003 GCF_000622305.1 Nannospalax galili | reverse complement strand
GGCAGCTGCTAGGTGATTATGGGTGTTAGATAGATTGATAGATAATCTTCAAAGGACTTCTATCTAGAAAATTATATGCATGCATACATACATATATATTTTCTAGTAGGACTTTGGCCCAATAACAAAATGAGACAAAGATTTTTAATAGATAATCACTAAAGATGTAGGAATAGCTAATAGGTACATATTTAATATCGATACATATTAGGAAAAGTTATTGAAACAACAGTGATACTTCAAACACATATAGTTGCTGGTTGGAGAATGCTGCCCAGAGACAAGGGAAGGCCCTAGAACATTACAACTGTTGCATATTCCTAACAGGAACGTTAAATGGCAGAAGTGCTTTAGAAAACAATTTCAATAATTTATATAAAGAAGTACGCCGGTGCATTTATCATAGGACTGGATGGCTTTATCCCTAGAGAAATGAAAATCTATTGTTACCAACACAGATCAAGGATGATCATCATCTTAGGGTTGGGTTTGTTTTCTCAGTCAATTAAAATATTAAAGGGCAGAAAAAGTTTCAAACCACAGTGAGCAAGAAACAAACATTTATTGAAAGATAAAGAATCACACGTACACGCACACATTCATATAGAAAGGAGGTGTGTGAGTCAAATTTACTACTGTGAGGTGCACATGGCATCTAATTTCCTCCTCCCAAGGTCCTTGCGACAGCCTGAGAAAAAAGTATTCTCTAAACCCTGGTTTGAAGAATCTTAACAAGTTCATTGGACTTGCGAACTGAGCCTGGGATGCGGGTTTACTTACAGACAAGCGGGCACCCCCCTCCTCCCCTGCCCATTCACAGCTGATGCCGAAAGTCCATACCCAGACATAAATCCTGTGGTTCTAGACAGCCTTACAAAATGGCCAGAGGCCAGCCTCGTGGTTTCCCCAGCTTTTATACTCTTAGCCCTCCCCTGCAAGCGGCTATGGTTAACCAATTGGCTGGAAGAGGGAAGGGGAGTGACTTCTTTGCAGAGTGTGGGAAGGAGGCAGGTCCATGGCTTGTCATCACAGGGTCAGAGGAATATCTTCTGGATCATAAGAGGGAAGGGGAGTGACTTCTTTGCAGAGTGTGGGAAGGAGGCAGGTCCATAGCTTGTCATCACAGGGTCAGAGGAATATCTTCTGGATCATAGGGGGGTTCTCCACAAGTGGAGAGGGGATCTGGAAACCTGGAAACCAAAATCCAACATGCTCTAGGAAGGGCCAAGGTCTTGAGGGTTTCAGTGGTTTCTCTTCTCTAATTTTGGATAGGTCGCCTTAAACAAAGAAGTGGGTGCTGATAGATCACAGCACCAACCTGAAATATCCGGGGCTATGTGGCTCTAAGCAGGTCAGTAGGAGGGGCCCTGTTGGAGTAAAAAATAGGGCCTTTCTACCAAAGATTAAGAAGATGGAATGTCTTTATTATTCCTCAGTGACCCTATTATCAAGGATTTACTCCCTTACACTGTGTCTACACAGACTCAACTCACAATCACAGCAGAAATAGTCAAAACTGAAAATACTTCAAGTACCTCCCATGTGTGAATACCATTAATTTTAACTCTTATGACAATAGTTCTCCCATGTACATAAAGAAATGAAATAATAATCAGGTTTTTTATGTACTTTTTTGTAGTATAGAGACATTATATTATAATAATTAAGAACAAAATTATTGTGATTTGAATGCAAAATGAGCCCCATAGGCTATTGTGTTGAAACACTTGGTTTCCAGCAGGTGGCGCTGTTTGGGAAAGTTATGGAGGAAGTGTATCACTGGAGATGGCCTTTGAAGGTTTATAGTCTCATCCTACTTCCTGTCTTCAGTCTTTTCCTGACTACTAATGCTATGTGCCCCACTAGAAATAAATCTTTTCTCTCTTAAGTTCTTTTTGTCAGGGAGTTTTATCACAGTAACATAAAAGAGATTAATAAAACATCTTAGGAGGGACTGGACAGATGGTTCAGCAGTTAAGAGCACTGGCTGCTCTTGCAGAGGACCTGGGTTCAGTCCCCAGCACCCACATGGTAGCTGACAACTTTCCATAACTCCAGTGCCAGAGGATCCAAGGCCCTCTTCCGACCTCCATGGGCACTGTGACATGGGTGTGTTTACATACATGCAGTCAATACACTCATACACATAAAATAAAAATAGCAAATAAATTTCTTTAAAAGCTTAGGAGTTGGAAAGGCTTGAGGTGAAACCTGAGACATCATATTAGAAAAAGACTGGCCCTATTATTCTGCTCCCTATACCTCCGTTTTCTCATCTGTAACATGTATGTGATTTAACTTATTCATAGAATTACTGTGAAATGCAATGAGGACATATTGGTAAAAGGTTAAGCACAGTACTTGTACACAGGAACTAGCCATTACTGTTTTTAATATTATTGTAGAACAACTTTAGGAGAAAGATACTCATGAATGAACAATACATCAAGTGTATTTCTCTAGTCAAAGTAATACAATAGATACTTGAAATCATATTGCTAAAAATTACTAGAAGCTTAAGACAGAACTGGGGCATATTTTAAGGAAGTGGTTATAAGTCAGACCATGAGAAAATCTCATATACGTAAGCTGCAATAATAAAAGGTCTAAGACTTGAGAGGCAAACATATTAGTAGCTCTGTAATTGCTCTAGAAAATAGCAATAAAAATTTTTTTAAAAAAAATCAAAATTTTCACATTAAAAAGCTAGAATTTAACCTGCTGGAGAGATGGCTCAATGGTTAAGAACATGCAGGAGACCCAGGTTTAGATCCCAGATCCTAGAAACTGTTATACTAAGTGAAGAAACACAGACTCAGAAAAACAAATGACATATGTTCTCCCTCATATATGGATCCCAGCACCAAATCCTTTTAAATTCCAGGTCCTTCTTTTTCTTTCTTTCTTTTTTTTCTCTCTCTTTTTTAAATTTTTTTT
>NW_008353604.1:204832-210781 GCF_000622305.1 Nannospalax galili | reverse complement strand
GGCAATTGGAGTACTCCTTCAGTGGGTCTATCTAAAAGACTCCCAGATTGCTTAACTCTTGTCTCTAAGGGAAGAAGAAAGTAATTGAATCATGAATAGGAGATGTGAAGGAGAAGTAAAGGCAAGAGTAATTAGCATTACAAGTTCTAGACAGGGAACTAGAAAAAAGTCAGAACAGGGCAAATTTCAAATGTTCATACGAGAGTCCATCGGAGTTTCTTGACAACGGCTTCCAAAATCTTCCCTTTCTTGGGTTCTTCCTCATTTTTCTTTTGTCTTCCACAGCTGGACTAGTTGGCTGGGAAGAGTGGCTGGATACTCAGGTCCAGTGACCCTGCTTGGCACTCCTTAAATGAATGAGCACAACCGTCAACAAGCCCAATTGTGACAATGTTTAGCGATCAGGCTCAGCTGAAGTCGTGATGATGGTAGTTGTTTCACGCAGAAGGGACTGCTGTATAGCATCATCTTATTAAAAGGACCTGGAATTTAAAAAGATTTGGTGCTAGGAGCCACATATGAGGGAGAACATACGCTGTTTATTTTTCTGAGTCTGTGTTACTTCACTTAGTATAACAGCTTATAGATCCATCCATTTACCTGCATATTTCATTATTTCATTTTTCTTTACTGCCGAATAGAACTCCATTGTGTAAATATATCACATTTTGTTTAACCACTCATCAGTTGAGGGACACTTAGGTTGCTTCCATCTCTTACCTATTGTGAAAAGAGCAGCAACAAACATGGATGTACAAGTGTCTCTGCAATAGGATGAGTCCTTTGGGTATATGGCACTATGTAGACCAGGCTGGCCACGCCTGGCCATTTTTAGTTTTTTTAAGAGTTCTCCACACTGTTTTCCATAGAGGCTACACGAGTTTGCAATCCCACCAGCAGTGAATGAGCGTTCCCCTTTCTCCACATCCTCACCAGCATTTGGTATCATTTGTTATCTTGATCCTAGCCAGTCTTATTGGGGTAAGATGATACCTTAGGGTGGTTTTAGTTTGCATTTCCCTAATTACTAATGAGGTTGAACACTTTCTGAGATGTTTCTTAGCCATCTTTATTTCTTCCCTTGAGATCTCTCTGTTTAGATCTTTAGCCCATCTTTTAATTGGGTCATTTGGTTTCTTGATTCTTTGTGTTTTGAGTTCTTTATATATTCTGGATGTTAAATCCCTGTCATATGTGTCACTGGTGAAGATTTTTTCCCATTCTGTGGGTTTTTCCTTCACTTTTTTGATTGTTTCTTTTGCTCTACAGAAGCTTTTGCATTTAATGAGGTCCCACTTATTGATTGCTGAACTTAATTCCTGAACAACTTCTGTCTGATTTAGAAAATCCTTTCCTACACCTATTTCTTGTAGGTTAATATTTTCTTCTAATAGTTTCAGAGTTTCCAGTTTCACATTGAGGTCTTTGATCCATTTGGAGTTGACTTTTGTGCAAGGTGAAAGGTAAGGATCTAGTTTCATTCTTCTACAGGTGGAGATCCAGCTTTGCCAGGACCATTTGTTGAAGATGCTCTTTCCTCCATTGTGTGTTCTTGGCACCTTTGTCAAATATCGGGTGGCTGAAATTGCATGTACTCAGGTTTGGATCTTCAATGATGTTCCATTCATCGATGTGTCTGTTTTTCTGCCAGTACCATACTGCTTTTATGACTATGGCTCTGTAGTATACTTTGAGCTCTGGTATAGTAATCCCCCCAGTGTTGCTCCTTGTTCTCAGGGTTGTTTTGGCTATCTGGGGTCTTTTGTGCCTCCATATGAATTTAAGTATGCATTTTTCTAATTCTGTGAAGTATATCACAGGGATTTTGATTGGGATTTCATTGATTCTATATATTGTTTTTGGTAGGATGGTCGTTTTAACAATATTATTTCTTCCAATCCATGAACATTGGAGGTCTTTCTATCTCCTAGTGTCTTCCTCAATCTCTTTCTTTAACAATTTAAAATTTTCATTGTAGAGATCTTTGGGATTTTTGGTCAGATTTATTCCAAAATATTTTAATTTTTTTGCAGCAATTGTGAATGGGAGCATTTCCCTGTGTTCTTTCTCCAATTGCTTGTTATTCATATATAGAAAGGCTACTGATTTTTGTAGACTGATTTTATAGCCTGCCACTATACTGAAAGTGTTGATCAGTTCTAGGAATTTCCTGTGGAACTTTTGGGATCTCTTAGGTATAGTATCATATCATCTGCAAAAAGTGATAGCTTGACCTTTCTTTTCCAATTAGTGCTCCTTTAGGTTCCTTCTCCTGTCATACTGCTCTAGCAAGAATTTGAAGCACTATATTGAAAAGGAGTGGAGATAGTGGTAGTGAACATCCTTGCCTGGTTCCTGATTTTAATGGGAATGCTTCCAGTTTTTCTTCATTTAGAATGATGTTGGCTGTGGGATTGTTGTATATAGCTTTAATTATGTGAGATATGTTCCCTGCAGTCAAATTTACTCTAGGACTTTGAACATAAATGCATGCTGAATTTTGTCAAAATCCTTTTCTGCAACTATTGAGATGACAATGTGGTTTTTGTCTTTGAGTCCATTTATATGATTAATGACATTTATTAACTTGCATATATTGAAACATCCCTGCATCTCTGGGATAAAGCCGACTTGATCATGGTGAATGATCTTTCTATGTTCACTAAGGGTATGGGTCTATAGTTTTCATTTTTGGATGTGTCTTTACCCAGTTTGGGTATTCAAGTGATGCTGACTTCATAGAAGGAATTTTGGAGTACTCCCTCTGTTTCTATCATTTTGCATAATTTAAGTAGTATTGGTTGGAGGTCTTCTTTAAATGTCTGGTAGAATTCTGCTGTAAATCCATCTGGGCCTGCACTTATTTTAGTTGGAAGGCTTTGTATTACTGTTTCAATTTCCTTATATGTTATGGGTCTGTTTAAACTGTTGATCTCTTCTTGGTTTAACTTTGGAGGGTCCCATGATTTCAGGTATCCATCCATTTCTTTTATACTTTCAGATTTAGCTGCGTATACAATTTAGAAATATTCCCTTATAATGGTCTGGATCTTTTGGGTGTGTTTAGTGATATTTCCCCTTTCATCTCTGAGTTTGTTGATTTAGAGGTGTTCTTTCTTTCTTTTGGTTAACTGGGCTAGCAGTCTATCAATCTTGTTTATCTGTTTTTTTTTTTTTGGTTATTTCTTCTCTTCTGCTGGGTTTGGGTTTCATTTGTTCTTGCCTTTCCAGTGTCTTGAGTTGCAGTGTTAGGTCATTTATTTGGGCTCTTTCCAATTTTTTAAGGTAGGCACTTAGAGTTATAATCTTCCCTCTTAGGACTGCTTTTAATGTGTCCCAGAGGTTGTGCTGTTCTTTTCGTTGAATTCCAGGAATTCTTTTATTTCTTTCTTAAGTTCTCCTTTGACGCACTCATTATTTAGAAGTGTGTTGTACAATCACCACAAGTTTGTGTAGTGACTAGAGATTCGTCCAGTGTTGATTTTGAGCCTTATTGCTTTGTGGTCGATAGAATGCATGGAATTATTTCAATATGTTTGTATTTGTTGAGGTTTGTTTTGTGGCCCATTATGTGGTCAATTTTTGAAAAAGTTCCATGAGGTGCTGAGTAGAAAGTGTTGGGGTGGAATAATCAAAAGATCTCTGTTAGGTCCATTTGATGTGTGGTATCATTTAAATCAGATGTCTCTCTCTTTATTCTTTGTCCAGTTGACCTGTCTAATGGAGATAGTAGGGTTTTGAAGTCCCTGCTATTACTGAGTTGGGGTTAATCTGTGTCTTAAAGTCCTGTAATGTTGTTTTTATGAATTTGGGTGCACCAGAATTTGGTGCATATATGGTAAGGATTGTACTATCTTCTTGGTTAACTCTTCCTTTGATTTGAATGAAGTGACCCTCCTTATCTCTTATGATTAGTTTTACTTTGAAGTCTATTCTTTCAGATATTAGAATTGCAAACACTGCTTGATTCTTAGTGCCTTTTGCTTGTAATATTCTTTTACATTCTTTTAGCTTAAGGTAGTGCCTGTCCTTGAAGGTGAGGTGGTTTCTTGCAGAGAGCAAAGACATGGATTTTGTTTCTTAATCCGTTTGCTTAGCCTGTGTCTTTTGACTGGGGAGTTCAGTCCATTAATATTTAAGGTTATTATTGAAAGGTGTATATAGGTTGCTGTCATTTTGATTGCTGTTTGTGTTCTTTGTGTAATTTTGTGTTTCCTAGATTATATCTTGTTTATTTTCTTTTATTACCCCAAAGTATAAGTGTTTCTCTCTCTGCTCTCTGTATTGCTTCAAGTATTCTTTGAAGGGCTGGTTTTGTGGTCAGGTATTCTTTCAGGCTCTTCATGTCATGGAAGATTTTTCTTCCCTTTCAACTATAGTAGACATTTTTGCTGGGTATAGTATTCTTGGCTGGCATCTATTGTCATGTAGAACTGGAAATACCTTGGTCCAGGCTCTTCTGGCTTTCATAGCTTGCATTGATAAGTCAGCTGTCTTCTGACTTATCTGATGGGCTTTCCTTTGTATGTGAATTGTTTTTCTTTTGCTGATTTCAGTATTCTCTCTTTGTTTTGTACATTTAGTGTTTTTACTATGATATATGGTGGGGAGTTTCTTTTCTGACCCTGTCTATTTGGTATTCTATGTGCTTCCTCTATTTGTATGGGGATGTCTTTCCTTAATTTCAGGAAATTCTCTTCTACAATCCTGTTTAAGATCTGGTCAACACCATTAATCTGAAATTCTTTTCCTTCCCCTATTCCTATGATCCATATATTTGATCTTTTCATGGTGTCCCTCATCTCTTGAATATTCCATTCCTGTGTTTTTAAAAATTATCCATACTCTTTTCTTGAGTGGTCCAGTTCTTCACCTTTATCCTGCAGTGTGGATAGTTGGTTTTCCATTTCATTCATTCAAGAGGTGAGGCTTTCCTCTGTTATTTCAAGTTGACTTATTGAGTTCTGCACTTCCTTCTTCATTTCTGCCTGAGTTTTCTTCAATGTTTCTATCTCTTTTGTGAATTCATTCAGAAGTTTATCCCTATCTTCTTTGAGCTCTTTGATTTGTTTGTTCATGTTCTTTAAATTCATTGGATTCCTTCATCATGTTTATGACTGTTCTTTTAAATTCATGGAAGAAACCAAAGTGGTCTGTATCAGATTTCCTGTTGGCAATTTGGGTAACCTCTTCAGAGGATGGTGTGATAAAAAATAGGAGGTAGACCTCTGCTTCTCTGGGCCTGCATGACCTGCTCTCACTCCAGGGTAAACTGATTGTGCCCTCCACTTCTTGATTCCCCCAGTCTCATTGACCCTCCCATCTCGCCCACCCATCTCTCCTCCCAGCCTGGGTCCTGTCCCATTCCTTGTCTTGGTTCCCCAGACACCTAGGGAGCCAACACTGCTTCCTGATCCTTTGCATCAAGAGCAACTCAGTTCCTCCTGGGGTCCCCAGAAGCACTGCATCTGGGCCTAGCCCCACCCTCACCTCCTACTTCCCTGGGTCTGCACAGCCCACCAGCCTCTTTCCTAGATGCCAGGGATGGCCTTCCCTCTTCCTGTTCCTTTGCATCCAGACCAACCCAGCTCCTCAGTGCAACCCCATGGGCCCTTGGGACCACTTCCTGCCCCCATTTTCCTTTGCATCTCTGGGTGGCATGGCCACCAGCTGCCCTAGACCAGCATCTTTCCAGGGACAGGCTCCCAGGCACAGCCCACCAGCCTCTTTCCTAGATGCCAGGGATGGCCTTCCCTCTTCCTGTTCCTTTGCATCCAGACCAACCCAGCTCCTCAGTGCAACCCCATGGGCCCTTGGGACCACTTCCTGCCCCCATTTTCCTTTGCATCTCTGGGTGGCATGGCCACCAGCTGCCCTAGACCAGCATCTTTCCAGGGACAGGCTCCCAGGCAAGTCCAACCTCCAAATTCCTGAGGCCAAAATCTTTCC
>NW_008353604.1:203553-204628 GCF_000622305.1 Nannospalax galili | reverse complement strand
AACAAAGGAAGGCTTGAGTCTCACACAAGAATCAGAAACTATGAAAGAAATTCACATGTCAAAGTCACAGAGAAAAAATAGTAACATGAAAAACCAAAATAACATATCCTCACCAAATACCAATAGTCCTCTAGAAGAGTACGATGAGAATCGCTTAAAGATAATGCAGGACATGGAACTCAAAAGAAC
This sequence comes from Nannospalax galili, assembly GCF_000622305.1. Lineage (NCBI taxonomy): Eukaryota > Metazoa > Chordata > Mammalia > Rodentia > Spalacidae > Nannospalax > Nannospalax galili. Next base: position 204,439 of record NW_008353604.1, on the reverse strand, counting down.
AATTATAAACATGATAAAATAATTCAGTGAATTTAAAGAACACAGAACAAAAGAAATCAAAGAACTGAAGGAAGATAGGGATAAACTTCTGAATGAATTCAGAAAAGTTAGAAATATTGAAGAATACTCAGGCTGAAATGAAGAAGGAAGTGAAACACTCAGTAAGCCAATTAGAAATGACAGGAGAAAGCCTCACCAATAGGAAGAATGAAATGGAAAACAGAGTATCAAAACCGGAAAATAAAGTAGACAAACTAGACCACTCAAGCAAAGATTATGAAAAATTTAAGAAATCACAAGAATGGAATATGCAGGAATTGTGTGACAGCATAAAAAGACCAAACTTAGGAATCATAGGCATACAGGAAGGAGAAGAATCCCAAGATAATGTCATGGACCAGATCTTCAACAGAATCATGGAAGAAAATTTCCCCAAATTAAAGAAAGGCATGCCCATACAAGTAAAAGAAGCATATAGAACACCAAACAGACAGGACCAGAAAAGGAAATATCCACAACACATCATAGTAAAAAAAAAAATGTAAAAACAAAGAGACAATACTGAAAGCTGCAAAAGAGAAACAAGTCACATGTAAAGGAAAACCATTAGGGTTACAGCTGACTTTCAGTGCAAACTATGAAAGCCAGAAGAGGCTGGATCAAAGTATTCCCAGTTTTAAATGACCACAGATGACAACCCAGATTGCAATACTCAGCCAAAGCACATACTTTCTACTCAGCACCCCATGGAACCTTCTCCAAAATCGACCATATACTGAAGCAAAACTCAACAAATACAAAAAGATTGAAAAAATTCCATGCATTCTATCAGACCACAATGCAATAAAATTTACAATCAACACTGGAAGAAGCCCTAATCACCACA
>NW_008353604.1:200573-202061 GCF_000622305.1 Nannospalax galili | reverse complement strand
GCTATTGTGAAAAGAGCAGCAACAAACATGGATGTACAAGTGTCTCTGCAATAGGATGAGTTCTTTGGGTATATGCCATGGATTGGAAAATTAATATTGTGAAAAAGACCATCCTACCAAAAGTCATTTATAGATTCAACACAAAGCCAATCAAAATCCCTATGACATTTTTCACACAATTGGAAAAAAACATCCTAAGATTCATATGGAAGCACAAAAGACCTTGGATAGCCAAAAGAACCCTGTGTACTAAGAGTAATGCCAGGGGGATTATGATACCAAATTTTAAGCTTTATTAAAGAGCTATAGTCATAAAAACAACATGGTACTGGCACAAAAATAGACTCATAGTTAAATCTAACAAAATTGAAGGCCCAAATATGAGTAAATGCAATTTCAGCCACCTGATATTTGACAAAGGGGCCAAGAATAGTCACTGGAGGAAAGACAGCATGTTCAGAAAATGGTGCTGGCAAAACTGTATCTTCACCTGTAGAAGAATGAAACTAAGCCCCTATCTTTCACCCTACACAAAAGTCAATTGCAAATGGATCAAAGTCCTCAATGTAAATCGTGAAACTCTGAAACTGTTAGAAGAAAACATTGGCAAAAACTGTAAGATATAGGTGTAGGAAAGGATTTTCTAAACTGGACATCAATTGCTCAGGAAACAAGGGCAAAAATTACCAAATGGGAACTCATTAAACTAAAAAGTTTCTGTACAACAAATGAGGCAACCAGGTAAGTGAACAGAAAACCCAGAGAATGGGAGAAAATCTTCACCAGTGACACATCTGACAGAGGTTTAATATCCAGAATGCCTAACGAACTAAAAAAAACAGAGAATCAAGACAAGAAGAAACCCAATTAAAAGACGGGCTAAGAAGCTGAACAGAGAGTTCTCAAAAGAAGAAGTAAAGATGGCTATGAAGCATGTAAAAGATTGTCAACATTACTAATAATTAGGGAAATGCAAATTAAAACCACTTTAAGATTTCACCTTACCCCAATCAGACTGGCTAAGGTCAAGAGAACAAATGTTACCAAATGTCGGAGAGGAAGTGGGGAAAGGGGAACACTCATCCACTGCTGGTGGGGCTGGAAACTGGTTCAGCCCCTATGGAAAGCAGTGTGGAGAACTCTTAAAAAACTATGAATGAACCTACCATTTGACCCAGTTATACCACTCCTTGGCATATACCCAAAGAACTCATCCTATTGCAGAGACACTTGTACATCCATGTTTGTTGCTATTTTCACAATAGATAAGAGATAGAAGCAACCTAAGTGTCCCTTAATTGATGAGTGGATAATAAAAATGTGGTTGCTTTATATGATGGAGTTTTACTCAGCAGCAAAGAAAGATGAAATCATGAAATTTGCAGGTAAATGGATGGAACTAGAAACTACTATACTAAGAGAAGCAACACAGACTCAGAAAAAAACTCAACATATGTTCTCCCTCATATGTGATTGTAGAACCAAACC
>NW_008353604.1:199433-200409 GCF_000622305.1 Nannospalax galili | reverse complement strand
GATACAAGGAACCTGGGGGATAAAGGGAAAGAAGGAGCTCAAGAGAGGTAGGACCGTAGGAAAAGGGAATTATTAAGGGAAAAAGGGGGGAATGGGGGCACCTTAAGTAAGAAAACCATGATGGAGGGGTGAGACAATGCAAGAGATAAATGATGCCTAGCTAGTTTTGAAAACCAGAGGGAACCATATTAGTCCTAACTGACAAATTTTATATAGCAGATCAAGAAATATATGTCTAGGTAAGGTTTATCTGAGAACAATTGGTCTTTGCCCAAGATTTATCTACATGACACACAGTAATTAAAAATACTAGACTGGTGGAACTAACCATCTTGAATGTTTAACAGACATGCTTTGAAGCCTATAATAATTTGGTCAAAGGGACATAAAGGACAGTTTTTGTTCCTTGCCCTCCTAGCTTGACTAGTTCCAAAGGACTATGAGCATCTCAAAAAATGTCCTGCAATTGTGGTGGGTCACCTGTCCTCTTGATCAAGGAGACCGAGGAGACCCAACAGATGGACTTGAACCAGTGTCCAGTCTACAAAGAGGAGGGTCAACACAGAGGAATCATTTCCTCCATGCTTCCAAGTGAAGCCAACCCTGGTCAAGCAGGACCTTTGACTTATCTTCACATAGGCAGAACTGGTAAAAGAAAGGAGCCAGGGGCTCCTCCTAAGCCCATGTGACCCCTGAGGAACAGATCCTCAAACGACCTTAAGAGTAAAAGTAAATTGGTTTATCTGGGCCAACTCTATGGCCTTAAACACCCAAAAGGAAAGTATAACCAAAGACTAAAGGGGCCAATATAATTTGTTAAGAGTCCATATGCATAGCTAAAGGATATATAACAAGCAACAACTCCAGATAGGCGATTCCTTCTTTTGAGTTGTTGGCCCGGGTGGCCAAACGGACCCCCTGATAGGAACCCAGCATAGAACTGGGAAAATGAACAGCAGACCCCAATCTTATCTAA
>NW_008353604.1:185118-198962 GCF_000622305.1 Nannospalax galili | reverse complement strand
TATAACTTTATTAATTCAACTGTGAACCTAGAAACTTGCACCCACTTGTGAAAGAGATGTACTTTTGCTCTGGAGTGTGTTACTGAATATGTTAAAGCTGTAGTGAAATCCTTCTTCTAATCATGTAGTTATTAAAAACTTTTAAAAAATGATAAAAAATAATAATCCTTCAAAGCATAAAAAGTTGCTCTTAATAATTAGTAGATGTGAAAAGCATTACCATTGAAATCTACCTGATGACTTTATATCCATGCTCAGATGCCAAGGAGCTCAGAAAGTAACCGACTGTGACTAGTAATAATCAGATATACAGACATTAGAAATGCATGTGCAAACGTCTTAGTGTCAATTTCACTAAAAATGAGTTTTACTGTATGAAACTGTGCATTTTAATAATGAAATGGAGATCTTTTTTAAAGGTTAAAAACCTCATTTAATTTTATGTCTTATAGGGTTTATACTGAGTACTATATTGTATAGCTGTAATAATTCAATTGTAAACCTAAAAATTTACAGCCAGTTTTGAAAGAGATGCATCTTAGCTCAGGAGATTGTTATTGAATATGTCAATGCTTTTGTAATGAAATGCTTCTTCTAAGTATGTGGTTATTAAATAAATAATTAAAAAAAATCTTTAACAAAGTCTATCAAAATGCTAATACCCATTGCACTTGATAGAATTATGGAGTCCATCTTTCAATTAACCTTTGTAATTTTTATAAACTTTATATTTATCATGAGAAATAAGATGAATTTTTTATCTGACATGCTAAAATTCACGTGATACTAGCCCACAATAAATTTTATGAGAAATTAAAAAAGAAAAAAGAATAGGAGGTAGGAGTTGGCTAGGCAGTTAAGGCCCTGTCTTAGTTTGTTGTTCATTGCTCTGACAAAACACTCTGACCAATACCAACTTGGGGAGGAAAGGGTTTATTCAGCTTACAACTCCCAGGTCACAGTTCATCAGGGAGTCCAAGGTAGGAACTCAGGGCAGGAACCTGGAAGCAGGAGCTGGAGAACAGGCCATGGAGGAACGCTGCTTACTGGCTTGCTCCCCTGGCCCCTGCTCAGCTTGCTCTCTTATCCCACACAGGCCCACCTGCCCAGGGGTGGCACCACCCACAGTGGGCTGGGTCCTCCCACATCACTCAACAATCAAGAAAATACCCCACAGACATGGCCACAGGCCAGTCCAATGGAGGCAATTCCCAAATTAAGGCTCCCTCAACCCAGGTATGTCAAGTTGACACTAAAGCTATCAAACACAGGCCCCAAAGAAAAGCAGCCAGTTTCTTGTCTAAAATTCACAATGTCCTTGGGGCTCTCAGCAACATACCCTGTTCCAAAGGCCACAAATGTTGAAAATACTTGGAAGCTTTTATCTAATCCTTAAAAAATTGTAGGGTTACCTCTCCAGAAGGGGGAATGTTAGAGTAATCAAAAGCCCCATAAAAGAATAAATCAATCAAAGAAGAAGAAAGAGTACATAAAGTTATCAGAAAAAAAACTGATGAGATATACGAGGAGTTGGAGGGGAGGAAGTGGGCATGGATTTGATCAAAGCACCTTATATACATGTAAGACACTCTCAATAAATTATTTATTAAAAAAAAACAAACATCTGCTTCGCCACATGCGGTTGTGTATGTAGGGATTGTGAGATCATAAACGCAGAGGTAGAAGGGTCCACAGAGAGGGTAAAGCCAGCAGAGCTGACAGGTGAGAGAGGATTCTTACACCAACACTTTTTCCAGTCCTTATCTCTGTTCTCCTGAGAAATTTTTGTATGACTCTGAATCTTGCAATAGGTTACAATCTTAAAACAGGTTTGCAAATAAAGTATTTACTGATAATAAATTTTTAAAAACTTCTTTTTAAAAAAATCCAATTATTCATATTTAACTGGATGGAGAGAGGGCTCAATGGCTAAGAACATGCAGAGGACCCAGGTTTAGTCCCAGCACCCACATGGTGACTATCAACCACCTATAACTGTAGTTCCAAGGACTCAAACACCCTTTTCTGGCCTCTCGGGGCATTGCACGCATGTGGTGAATACAGCAGCTGCCTTAGAACTGTATCTAAGTTCCACAGGTAAGTATCCAGAAGTGGGAATGTCACATCATCAGTGTGATGATTCCCATTAACTGTCAACTTCAGGTGACTTAGAATCACCTAGAAGATGGACCTCTGATTGTGTCTGTGGGTAATTATCATGTTTAGTTCAATGATGTGGGAAGACTTGCCTATGGTAGGTGTTCATTCCCTAGTCAGGGTATCCTGGACTCTGAGAGTGGAGAAAGCCAGCTGAGCATTGGCATGTACCCACCCGTCCTCTCTCTGTTCTTGACTGTGGATATGATGCAATCAGGTCTCTCAAGCTCCTGCCATGATGACGTTCCCACCGAGCATTGGCATGTACCCACCCGTCCTCTCTCTGTTCTTGACTGTGGATATGACTGTGGATATGATGCAATCAGGTCTCTCAAGCTCCTGCCGTGATGACGTTCCCACCATGATGAATTGTGACCTGGTGCTGTGATCTAAATAAACCCTTTTTCCTTTACATTGGCTTAATTTATGAGTCTCAGAAAGCTCTTGAAACTTCTAAGACTCAGGAAGCTCAGAAAGTGACAAGCTTCCAGAGCCTCTTCATACTGTTAAATGAGCAGTTATCAATTGTTGGGGGAGGGGAGACTTTGGTGGAGCTGTCTGCAAGTTGTGCAGGAAGCTGTAAGGATGCAGTTTTCATGAGTCATCACCAATGTAGGGGTGGGATTTTTGGAGAGGCAGCTGTCCAAGAATCACCAGTGCTCACAGAAGGAACCCCTTACCCATGCTCCTAGAAGCAATGCCAATAAAGTAACTGGTACACGAAAGTAGACTTAAATGAAACCTTTTCTTTGGTCTTTCATCAGCACTTTATCTGGGGTGAATAGACAGTTGCTCATGTCTCCCCACACAGAAGTCATGTATAGTCTGACTTCTTCTGTCCTGTGGTTATGGGACATGGGAAAACCCATACAAATTTGGTGTGACTTTCCACTTTTTATGTTTTACCTTATATTGATTATAACCTTCTTGTCTTTCTTCAATACCTTTGATAGCTCCCAGAAATACACACCAAATCTCAAAGTATTTGAAATTATTTTCTTCTCCCCACAATATCTGAAATAAAAGTGTTTCATGAAGAATGCATCCATTTGCTGATTTTCTATTGCAGTGTGCTTCCTGGATAGATTATCCTGGGCAACTTCTAATACTACTGTTGCAGGTTCCCTGGCGAAAGACGCTTAGATCCCGACTGCTACACACAAGTTCATTCAGGAGGCCTGCTCTTCTCACTCGGAGAAGCAGGACTAGTCAGAGGGAGGAGTTTGACTGTGACACAATATACAAGATGCCTCTACAAATCAAAGGGGAAGTTTGGAACTTAGAGGGGCCAGACCATTGTAACCCAAACTCAAGCTCATCCAGTTAGGAAGACATGGGACAACCATAAACTGAGGGGCAGGGTATATCCCAGCACAACAACATCTTCTTACATGGAGGAAAGTTTCCATATAGAATCTAAGCTGGGAGCCATTCAAGGGCAACAATCCTAATAGCTGAAAGTGACATTCACTGGAACGTGTAACTCCACTTAGAATGTGTTCAGCTGGAGTGAGAGGGTATAACAGAGCCTATTTCCCTTGTCAGTAGATATTTAAACTGTGTAGTTGAGATATTATTGAGAAATATGTCTGAAAGTGTTGGGGTAGGGAGAGCTTAATAGATGAAAAGCTGATTACTGGCAGACAGAGATCAGTGGGGAAAGAATGAAAATAAGGGAAAAAGTCAAGATCACATGGAAACTAGTCATCTATATAAAGGATTCAAGAGTCTATCAGTGGTAATAGGAAACTACTGAGGAAATTAAAACAAAAATGCTGTTTCTAGTACTACATTTTGTAAAATTCACTCTAGCTGTGGAGTGAAGAATAAATTATAGGAACAGAAGCTGGAGAATTATGAAGTCTACAGGGGTCCAAATCAGTACTAGAATTAGCATGACAGAAGTAGGCTTAGAAAGAATTGGACAGATTTGAGATTTTGGAAAGAAAGTGTGTAGGCTTTGCTATGGAACTATAGATACAGAACAAGGGATCGAGCTTTGTCAGTGATGATCCTGGCCCCAGTCTCGTCTTTCTCTGCAGCAAAAGAGAAAAAATATCACAGGAAATGATAAACTGAAAACCACAAATTTGATATCACATATTTCTTTATAAAGACACAAGGCTGGTAACACAAAGTAAAAGTATCTCAAACAGGTTAATTTTTTTCTAGAACTAGACCTTCCAGTCAGAGAAAGAAAAGATTTTATCCAGCTATACCACAATTCATCTCCCTTCACCCCATCCTTTCTTTTAAAATAGTTTCAGCAAAGGAATGAATTTTTCCTTATTTTCTCTGTTTAAAATTATACTTGGATATGTTTTATAGGTGCCTGAAGAGGGACCTTATGATCAAATGTGACTTCCACACTCCACAAGCTTTAGAAGGGAAACAAAGTCAGCTATGATGGTGAGCTTAATTGTCAACTTGATAGAATGTAAAATCACACGGGGAGAGAGTCTCAATGAGGAATTGTCTGCATTGGGTTGGCCTGTGGGCATGAGTGTGGGGGTTGTCTGAATGAAGTTAGCTGATGTGGGATGACACGGCCCACTGTAGGTGGCACCACCCCTAGGCAGGGAACCTGACCTGTGTGAGAGTGGAGAAATCTGACTGAGCACAAGTAAGCAGTTAAGTGAGCTGGTGTTTGTTCTTTTCTGTCTTCCTGACTGTGGGTATGATGTGACCACTTGCTTCAAGCACCTGCTCCTGTGACTTCCACACAGTGACAGACTGTAACCTGGGATTGTGAACCAAATTAACCCTTTCTCCTTGAAGTTCCTTTTTGTCATTGTATTTTAATCACAGCGAAGGAAACAAAACTAGAGCATGAACCTAGTCACTGTCTATAGAGAACAACTTAGGTGGGAGCGAAGGGAGACGTCATAGGGCTCTCCTTACAGCTCTCACCCTCATGTCTTTTGTTCTTAATCAAAAATACAGGAAGAGGAGCTGGAGAGATGGCTCAGGGGTTAAGAGCACTGGCTGCTCTTGTCGAGGACCCAAGTTTGGTTCCCAACACCCACGTGGTGGTTAACAGCTGTCTGTAACTCCAGTTCCAGGGGATCCAGTGTCCTCCTCTGACCTCCATGGACATTGCACATCACAGGTGTCCTGACATACCTGCAGGCATTACACTCATATACACAAAGTAAAAAAAAAAATTAAACATTTTAATCAAAAAAATTTAAAAACAGGAAGCTATACTAGTCTAATGAAAAAGTGCTGATTAGGCAAAAAGTAAGTAGAAAAAAATGACCTTAAAGACAACCAAAAGTGTCAAGTTCAAAGACTAACTAAAAAGTTGAGTTATGTGGCACTGTCAAGGTTCTGAGCCATTGTATAAGTGTGCTAGGAGTGGAAACTTTCCTATCACACACTCAGCGTGCAGTGTTTCTTCATCCGCTCCAGGTCCTAACTAGGTGCATCAGAGCAGATCCATGATGCATCCATCTCCAGCTCCCGCCTCATAATTAAAGATGAAAGAACAGCATGAAGAGGGAAGGCCGTTGAAGGACATGGTACAGAATTTATCCAGGATTCTGTCTTGGGCAATATGGCAATATGGTATAGGGGTTCATGAGAAATGCATTGCAAACGTCTTTGAGTTCAATTTTCAGCCTGTCAACAGGCTAGCTCTGTGACCACAGGAAAGTTCCTAAGCCCTCTAGGCTTCCGTTTTTTCATCATGTTATTGAGGACCATAACAGTGTCCCCTACGGGTTCATGCAACTATTGAAAGTGAGCACTGGTATAAAAACTCATAGAAATTCCCATAGAAATTGTTCAGTTCACATTAACTGTTATTGCCATTTAGCAGCAAAGGATGATAGAAAAGTATTAAGAAAGAGCCCTTGGGCGCTGGAAAGATGGCCCAGCATTTAAAAGCGCTTGATGCTCTTGCAGAAGACCCAGCTTCAGTTCCCAGCAGCCACATGGAGGCTCACAACCATTTGTATAACTTCAGTTCTCAGAGATCCAATACCCTCTCCTGGCCACCATGGGCACTGCATGCACTTAGTAAACTTACATACATGCAGGGAAAACACTCATACAAACACAATAAAAGTAAATTTTTAAAACAGTCTTTGCAGTTTCTTCAGGAAAATACAACATGTATACATAACAACTGAATGCATAGAATTCATTGCTATGAAAGAAAAATGTAGAAGCAAATTAGTCAAGTGCTCAGGTTTTGAAAGAGGAAAGATTTGATTATATAAACAGAAAAATAAATGGGTAAAGAGGTTTACTCAAGACTTAATATTCATATTCAGCAAGACACCCCAAATATCATAGTTATTCAATACTGTCGAATATATCTAAGTGTATGTTCAAGTTCCTGCTGAAAGTCCTTTCATATAACTTCTTTTGGGGAAAAATGGGATTTAAATAAAGTGAACCAATAAAAATTGGTATTTCCAATAAAGTAACCATCAATTTGAATGCACCAAAATTTCTCTGTGACCTTTGTGTCTGCAGTGCATGTGGAACAGGAAGTTAATTAGTAAATGAGGCAGAGAAAGTCATGCCCCCATTTTTCATTTCACATATGCTCAAAAGTCAGAAGAAGAGGAGGAAAAACCAGAATGACAGTTCTCTGATGGTGAGCCAGGCCACTCAGCTTTGCTCGATCGAGCTGCAGTCATGGCACAGGGCGGGCAGTCTGCCACCATAAAAAATGCAGCAATTCTTGGGCATGGAAAAAATGTTGTGAAAGTCTCTTAAAGGGAAAATACACAGCCCAGCCATTGAAGACAGGAACAAGCATAAATAGATTCGGGAGTTTGCCATTTCGATGGCTGAACTTTAGGAAATATAGAAAATAAGGAAATGAAATGAAATAGAACTAAATCTAATTATCCTTTTTAATTTGTCCTTATACAGAAATTACATACTGGTGGACTCCCAGGGAAAGTTCAAATTCTCATAAGTGATGCAGAACTTGGTTTTAAGTAGCAGGAGATAAAAAGGAGCCATGTGGTTATTTCGGTGTTCATGGCTAAGGCTATGCTTCAGGGCTACAAACCAAGGACAGTTCTTGAACCACTTTAAACAGAAGATGCTTACTAACTTTCTCAGACCTGTTTTCCTTAATCTTCTTTCATTATTATTTTCGGTAAAAGTGACCAAAAACTGTGATTGGCTGTGAAATCCAAAGATTTAAAATGGGCTACACTTTTCAATAGAATAAAGAAAATCACGGGGCTGGAGAGATTGCTCAATGGTTAAGAACACTGACTGCTCTTGTAGAGGACCCAGGTTCAATTCCCAGCATCCACATGGCAATGAACCATCCTTAACTCCAGTTCCAGGGGAATCCGAAGGCCTCTTCTGACCCCCGCGGCATTGCACGACACAGGTGCACTCACATACATGCAGACAATACACGCATACACATAAAATAAAAATAATAAATAAAATTAAAAGCAAGAAAATCACTAAGAATAAATTGGCTTTTCCCATCCAAAATTCATGCAAATTAAGGTTCATTCGTAGAGATTTGATCAACATATGTATCCAAGGAGATCTGCAAATGATCTTTATATCCTAACTACTTGTCATCTCTACTCAGATAAACAAAGAAGCTGACCTAACATACACACTCAATATTGCAGAATGTGAAGGGGGTCCCACTACAGAAACCATCAACCATCAGTGTGCTAGGCTAGACTATCACATGTAAATAGAACGAAGAAGTTAGAAGGGATTTTTTGTTTTTGTTTTTTGTTTTTGTATGTACTAGAAAATATAAATTCTGGCTGCGCTAAGATAACTTTTAAAGAAATTATTTTAATATAATTTCAAAAGAAGCATGCAGAAGTCCACACCATGACTCCCTACCTCCAGAGAAATGCAAAATCATCCAGGGTCAGTCAAGTTCACTTTTTGGGTGAGACAACTTCAGTTAGAACTCACTGGGATTAAGCTACTGTTCTCTTTTCCATTTCAAAGAGCATGGAGCAATTGCCAGTTTTCCACAAATCTCTGGAGAAAGGCACATGTGTTTGAGGAAACATCTTTAGGCGCTACTTACAAAGACTTAAGAAATTTCCATGTATGTCTCCTCGCCTTAATCATCCTTTGAGTGGGTGCGTTTGGAACTGATTGAAAACATACCAGGATTTTGTTTTTGACCTGGGTGTCTCAGAGCCAAGGCCTCATTCTTTTGAATAAGTGCCTGGGTGATGGGTAAATGGACCACTTGCTGTGCATGTATGTTATGTAAAATTTATCTGTGTGAACCACATGAGAGGGACAACTGCAGATCACAGGAAGGGGTACTTCTTGGAAATAATGACTTCATGAGATGTGAAGGAAATACCACCACCAGGGCAACGAATTTTTTTCTCTTCAGAAACCTGATGTCAATCAGCCTTAATTGAATCAAGATTCAGATTTCTGGTGTCTCTATGAGCAGACACATCATGAGCAACAGACATGTTTTTAAAGACTGTAAAAGGTCCTTTAAATACAAGCTCTTAGGGCAATTTGAGAAAGGAAAAGGATTTAGAATATGTCCCAGGTCGATTTTCCCAGTAGAACATAATAAAACCCATCCTTAATTCCTTCTTCTCAACCTCAGTCCTCATGAACATTGGTCTCTTAACTGAGACCCAGAGGAGAAAGCCATAGATGATAGCAAAAAACAAGACCACTGGTCTAGTCCTAGAAATGCCCTAGCCTTCGGTAAAGACAGCTTTCCAGCTGTGAAATTAATCTTCCTTAAAAATTAAAATGAAACATTTACTTCACTGTATTCTTAGTCGTCTAACTCAGATATCATGAGAACACTGACTATTCGGTAACCACCCAGTTGATCTCTATTGGCTCCCCACACATATTTCCCAATTCCCAGTTATTATATAGTTGATTTTTTAAACAATTATGATTGGGCCAGACTGACCATGCAAATTAGTGATTTAATGTAATGTTAATTTTTTCTGCACCCATCACCTACCCATTCTCCAACTTCCTTTATAAATAAGTAAAACTATATGAAATGTGGATCTCAGTGGAAACTGAGCATATTTTCTCATGCAAACAGTAGCCCTCTGCCAAACTCAGAAGACACTGTATCTTATTTTCTGCTGCAGTCCCCAAAGGCAGCCGCAAGATTATAGTTCAGAAAGCAGACAGCACCGAGGACATTGTGTTCACTCTGTTCTCCACATAATTGCTGCAGCAGCAATGGTTATCGGTGGGAAGCACTGTGACAATCAGATGACAGTCATCAAAAGGGTATAAACAAATCAGGAAAAGCAGGACGTCCTTTATACCCATAGACTGACAGGGCTGTGGATACCTTCAGGGAGTTCGTGCACTCTCAGAACATGACTAATCTTAAAAATAACACGTTATCTTAAAAAAAAAAAAAATAGATGGCCAGATCTTCAAAGGGAAGAACTAAAAGATTGACAAGTCTCAAAGAAATGTTTCAACATTTTCTTTAGTGATAGAGCCACTGGTAAGTTGCCCATGAGCCACTAAATAAACATTCACCCTTGCTGCTATAAGTAACCCTAATTAAACTCATTGGGTCACACACAAGAAAAGGACGTGAAACAAAAAAATGGAACTACTTAGGAAAAGAAAGGGAGGGGTGGGAGGCGAGGAGAGTTAATAATGGATAAGTATGATCACAGTGCTTTATATACATGAATGAAAACATCATAATGAAATTCATTATGTACAATTGCATGTTGCATATAATTATACAGTCTATATGCATAAAATATGGTAATAAAGCTTCTCAATTAGTTGTAGAACTAATCAGTGGGGGAAAGCTAACAAGAGGAAATAAATAAATAAATAAATAAATAAATAAATAATAGTAAATACATGGAGAGAGACAAAGGGGTTCCCCAAACCAAATTTCCATGATTATCCTTCTTACTGCCTTTACTCCGTGAAGAGTTAAAATGACTCTTCATTTTTCTTCATTGTTGAATGAACGATTTCATTTAAAAATAGGCCTTGGGATTGAAAATCAGTTAGATACCAGCTCCTTGTAAATGAAGATGATTCTTGCAAAAATAGGAAAGATTGCGTATTGTTGTTTTTACATAGCTATGAAAAAAATTTGGGGGAGACATGAAAGAATCAGTACACAAGAAATGTGATGACCAAACATTTCACAGGAAAAACCAAGGGAAGTTTGAGGCCTTGGGCTGTATTAATCACAAGTCCTATTTACCACTCCTCTTGTCTGCTCTGAAGTTTTGCTTTCCTGTCGAAGACCCCATGGCTTTCTTCTATAGGATAAATATAGTAAGAAAGTTCATTTATTTTCTAAATAGTTCAAAGTCACATATCAGCAAAGTAAATCAGCAACACACTAAAAAATACAACCTAGAGACCAGGAGAAAATATTTACAAACCATGTATTTCATAAACATTTACTTTGAGTTTCTTACTTGTATCCAATGCACTGTGGTCATATACCCCAGTAACTTCTTGTTAGAATCCCACTCCTTCCTCTTCCTAACTCCTCTTCCTCCTCCTCTTTTCATGATTGTTTGTGCGCATGTATTCTGCAGATGGTTGCACTTGCTCTGTGTTCATGATTGCAAGGGTCATGTAATGTCCAGGAGACAGCACTTTATAACCATCTTCCCCATCTGCCCACTCTTACAGTCTTTCATCCCCTCTTCCAGAATGTTCCCTGGGTCTCAGAGTGGGTCGTACAGATACCCTATTTAAGTCTGCTGGTCTCTCAGTAGTCCCTTTTTCTCAGCACTTTGCTGGGTTTACCATCACTCACTGCAAAAAGAGATTGCTCTAACTAATGCTTAGAGCTATATCAGTCTATGGATATAAACATAAGCATTTATAAGGCAGTTTAACTGCTTGTCCATTGAGAAAAACTTCAAAAGTAGATTCTCCTCACATAACGCAGACCTGCTTAGATATTGGCCTTTGACCTGGCTTACAAAACCAGGCCTCATGGACGTCATTTGATCTTTTATATATCCTCAAATTAGCATTATATAGTACTTCTCCTTTATAAAGCCACTGGTTGGTTTTTAATGTGGACTGAGTTTATTAAGAATTATTAACACCATGGACAGACAGACAGAGGGGCAGCAGTGTGGCTAAGCTCTAAGAAGTGTTCAGGCCCCAGCACCAGAGACAAACAGCATGATGGGGGTTCTGAGTAGAAGCAGAGCCTAAAACCACTGTTTTCTGTAATTCTTATAACATGAGAGGTTTAATTATTAAACTGTACCTCACTTTATAGCTGCTCATTTTATTTTATCTCTCACATGCACGTGATTTCTCCCCCCCCCGTTTAGCTCTGGTTCTCTCTCTCTCTCTCTCTCTCTCTCTCCCTCCCTCCCTCCCCTTCTTCTTCTTCTGCTTCTTCTTCCTCCCTCCCTCCTTCCCTCCCTCCCTCCTTCCTTCCCTCCCTCCTTCCCTCCCTTTCTTCTTCCCTCCCTCCTCTAACCCACAGGTACCATTGCCTTTCAGAAAGCCTAGTGGAACAGGGAATGTCTTATGAAACTAATGTGGCGATTTGAATGAGAATGTCCCCCATAGACTCCAAGCATTTGGGTATTTTGTCCCCAGTTGGCAGTGCTGTTTTGAAGGTCTTAGAAGTTGTGGCCATGCTGGAGAAAGCATGTCACTGGGGGCAGGCTTAGAGAAAGAATTCTTAATCCTTGTTGAATGTCTGTTCACTCTCCACTTCCTGTGCCTGTTTGAAGATGTGAAACTTTGGTTTCTGTCTCTGTTCCGGCCATCTTACCATGCCTCCTGGCCATGACGGACTCTAATCCCTCTGGTACTTGGACCCATAAGGTCAGATAAACTCTTCTTCCTATAAGTTCTCTTGGGTCACAGTGTTTTATCACAGCAACAGAAAAGTAACTAAGACAAATGATATTTTCCTATGTCCCAATTTATATATATAATTGTGAATTCTAGTGATGAGTTTACACTTTAGAACTTATCTACCCTACTTAGCCCTTTCATCCAGCTCATCAAGTTCATTCTAGTAGCCTTAACTAAGCCATTTTCATATGTTAACACTGTATTACTGACCTCCAGAAACTTAGATTTCCACAAGCACATCTACCCACAAAACGACTTCCACACAATGAATTGCCTACCTTCATCACCTTCAATGTACTGTATTTTCAAATATATGATCAGACACACTATGAACAAGGGTTCATTATAGAAAAGTAGAGAGAGTCAAATGATACCTCACTGATACCTGGATACTCACATTAAGTGCTTCTCTTCTGTAAGAAAGGAATGCACATTCCCTCCTGTTATTATATACCTTATATATAAGGCATGCTTGCAAGAACTCAATATTGGAATCAGATTTATATTATCTAGACTAGGCACTGCCTTTAAAAGGGCACATCATTACTTCATTGGACTAAACTAATTCTAAACTCATAAGCAATCAAATTCATTTTTTTCTCCCTGATCATATTTGATGTTCAACACAACAGAAATCTTTTCACTGCCAAGAAAGTTATCACCATTTCTAACCTCCTCAATTTCGTTCTTGCTGTCTCAAATACCTACACCATCCTTCCATTCATTCTTGTATGACTGTTACTCCTTTGTTTGTTATTTAAGATGAGGACCACTTGCCATCCCAACAAAATCCTTCTGGGGACTGATGGTAGCACTTTTCTCTGTATTTTCATAGCAATTACCAGGCTTTTGTCATTGCAATAATTGAGCAAATAAGACTTTCTTTTATAAAGCCACTGGTCTTTCTTTTTATTATTTGGCAGATTTTTATTCTCATTTTAGCTTCTCAAGTGCGTATCCAAAATCTTCCATAAAAGAAGTACTCAAAATGCATTTTTAATCAAATTCCCACAGCAATAAATAGCTTCATATGTTTCTAATCTTGGTATGTTTTGTTTCTAGCATAAAAGCGGGGATAAAGAAATTATATTACATGATAACTGGTATTATCTTGGAAAATAGTAAAGTTCACATTCTCCCTAAAGGAATAATGGTAAACTGCCTGAGTAATTTAGATCTAAAAGGAGTCTGCTTTATAAGTTCGTCAATTCTTAGGGATAGCTCAGATGCGTCACTGTGAAAATTAAAAACTAATATCAAAACTACACACATGGTTTTTATTACTTTAACAATATTCCTTAGAGAAGCAACTTATAAAGAGAGAGGACCCACAGTTTCAGAGGGTTCTGTCCGTGGTCTGTGGCAAAGTAGCGCATCATAGCAGGAGCTGTGGATAGGACCGAACTTCTCATCTCATGGTCAGGAAGCAAAACAAAAGGAAAAGGTTAAAGGGTCTCACAACTCCTTTTGAGAATACAATCTCAGTGACCTCAAGACCTTCCTTAAGCCCTTCCTCTTAAAGCTTCCATCTCCCCACAATAGAACCACTGCGGGGTCTAAGTCTTTAATATATATGCCCTTAAGGGACATTTAATATTCAAAGATAGAATAGTTTTTCATGAATTATATTAGTCACCATACTTCAGACAAAAAGAATAAGCAAGATATAGATAGAAGATAGAACATGATGGATGACAGACAGATCACAGATGGTAAGTAAAAATCAACAAAATACAAATATTTCATATGTAACGTATATGTGACACTTTTTTGTGTCGATCTATACATTAGCCTTCAATAGGATTCACTTTATATATGTGCGTATAGATATACAGAGTCAATAAGAAACACAC
>NW_008353604.1:165046-184996 GCF_000622305.1 Nannospalax galili | reverse complement strand
GAGACAGAGATAGAGAAGGCTTCTAGAATTGTCACCTGTCACTACGGAGTTTGAGAAACATCATGGTCTCCCATCTGCAAACTGAAGACCAGAAAAGCCAGAGCTGCAATTCTTAGGCTCTAAAAGCCTGAGAGCCAATCTATATAATGATGTAAATACCAGTTAAAGGTCAGAAGATGGGATACGATGTCCCAGCCGAAACAACTAGGCAGAAAAGTCCGCCATTTCTTCTTTCTCCACCTTCTCTTCCATTCAGGCCCTCAGCCAAGTAGATGTTGCCCACCCTACCTGGAGGAGGTAGTCTTTTTCAGTACACTCAATAACCCAAATGTGAATTTGAACCAGAGATACTGGCAAAGTTCCACACAGAAGCCATGTTTCTTCTGAGTACCTCATGACCCATGCACAGTAGCATATAAAATTAATCACTTAGTAAATTCAACTTTTTTCACAGGCAAGGTGCTCTGTAGTTACAACATAAGGGCCCAATGATCCGAACGGTCCTAACTAGAAAAAAGTACCAGGCAAGTGAACTTCTGCCCATTTTAGTGGTCCCTGTCCTGACTCTGTATTAAAATGAAACCAGGAGCTTAAAAATAAAAAGTAATTCTTGGACCATATCCTAGTCTTGCAAGATGTTTTTGGAATTTGGATATCAAAGTTAATAGTTTTTTAAATATTTTATTTATTATTTTTATTTTATGTGCATCAGTGTATTGCCTGCATATATGTAAGTGCATCTGTGTTAGGCAATGCCCTTAGAGGCCAGAAGAGGGTGACGGATTCCCTGGAACTGGAGTTACAGGTGGTTGTTAGCTACCATGTGGGTGTTAGGATGAGAACCCAGGTCCCCTTCAAGAGAAGCCAGTGCTCTTTACTGCTGAACCATCTCCCCAGCCCCTCAAAGTTAATACTTTTTTAAAGGGTATACTCTTAGATTTTCCAGCTTGCCACTGGAGAACATTTTCTATCTGAAACAGAAAGAACCATTCCTTCAAATATGAAATATACAGGCTGGGGATAGAGCTCAGTTGGTAGAGTGCTTGCATAGTATATACAAAGTCTTGGATTCAGTCCTAAGCACTGCATGAACTAGGTGAAATACAGCTATAATCCCAGAACTCCAGAGGTAGAAGAATCAGAATTTCAAGATCATCCTTGAGTACATTATAAGTTACAGGCCAGCTTGGGATACAAGTTACAGCTTGAGACCCTGTCTCAAAGGAAAAAAAGAAAAAAAATATTCAAATTGACAAAGTTCAAAATCAAATAGAGCTACCAAATTTGCAGCCATGAGAATATTTGAAATGAATACTTATTCCTTATGTGATTAAGATATACATTTATATTTCATTAAGCTCTTGTTTATGTGAATGCAATAAGAAAGTTGTGAAGTCTCAGCAGGAGGCAATACAGCACATTATATGAGTATTTAGATGCTAAATTGCTCAATTCACAGAAGCAATACAACGTTTGTTCACTTACTTTACACATTCTGCAACAAAATACCTGACCACAGCAATTTACGAGGAGAAGGGGTTTATTCTGGCTTACAATTCCAGAGGGATATAGTCTGTCATGGGGAGGAAAGCATGGGGACAGGATATGAGGAAGGCTGGTCACATTGACACATTGCATGGGTGGTCAGGAAGAGTCCAAGGAGCACGTGCTGCTGCCCAGGTCCCTTTCACCATCTATAGGGTCCAGGCTCACAGCCGGGGAATGGCCTCTTCCACAGTGGGCAGGTCTTCTGGTACAGATAATCCTCCACAGACACGCCTAGAAGCCCATCTCCCAGGTGATTCTAAATTCTGTCAAACTGACAACACTAACGTCACAGTAGGAAATATGGCCCAATATTTACTTTCTACTTTACATACAAAGAAAAAAATTCATAAAATTTTTCAACAGGGGACTGGAGAGATAGCCAGAGGTTAAGAGCACTGGCTGCTCTTGCAGAGGAATCAGGCTTGGTTCCCAGCACCCACATGGCACCTAAAACTTTCTGTAACTCCAGTTCCAGGAGATCTGTATCCTCTTTTGACCTCTGTGGGCATTCCACAACATGGATGCACTTATATACATGCAGGCAAAACACTCATACACATAAAATAAAAATAATAAATAAAAATATTTAAGCATTTTTGCAACAAAGAAAACTAGAAACTAGGTAAGAACCTAGAAACTTCACTGAGAAAGTCATTCTTCCAATTTACTAAAATTATATTTATTTCAGTACGAAATTCAGTAATTTACCTGCCCCACACTGCTTTTTCAAGCTTACCTGTTTACAGTTCCTACTATTATAAAACATTAACTTTTTAAACATGTTCTAACATATGACGCAATTCTAAACCTTTCCTAGTTATTGACACACTGGCAACATTTTCACCCATGACTGAATTCATGTGCAAAGTGGAACATTTTCTGACTGCTTGCCTGCAATTTTTATGTGAATTTTTTCTAATGATGCAAATGATAACTCTCTCCTCAGCTCAGAGAAAAGATTGGAAGACCAAGCACAAGCAGGAATTCTATGACCTTATTTTACTCAATTCATACTATATATAGGTTTCCATTTTGACTTACAAAAGGAGTCAATAAGACATTAGGACCCTGATCATCAGTAAAACAAGGAACTTCTCAAAATAAGGACCTACTGATATTAGAAAACTGAGGCTCCCATTAAAGAATATCATCAACTAAGTGCTTAAAGAAAAAGATAACACACATTTATTTTCTCACAGCTTTGAAACCTAAAAGATTTCAATCAGGGTGCCAGCAGAGTTCAGTGCTGGTGAGGACCTACTTCTTGAATATCAAACAGCTACCTTTTTGCTGTGTCTTGTGAGAGAGAAAGAGACAGAGAGACACAGAGAGAGAGACAGAGAGACAGAGCGACAGAGACAGAGAGAAGATAAACTCTTCAAAGGCATACCTGAGTAAGCTACTCCAACCATATACAACTTCTAATTGCCCATTCAGCTACGAACTGATCAGTAGTGTAATCCATCATCCACTGTTACTCAGCTGCCTCTGGACCATGCCACCAGCCTGAAATGAAAGCTTTAATTCTTAAGAAAGAATTATTAAACTTACAGAGCAGAAACAGAAAACTCCTATCAGAAACCAATGGTAAGACCAGAATTTTCTTGAAGAAAGTTATCTCACTATAAACCTGTGTATGAAACGGTATAGATTTCCTACAACAGACTGTAGTGAGCTGATCTCAAGGTATTCCTTTTCATCTTCATAAAACGTCTTGAGTTACCATTCTACTTTAAGATCCCTCACACATGAATAGCCACACCAGGTAAACCCTTCCTACTAGATTCAATAGTCTGGTAGCCAGAATGACTAAAATAAGAAGATAGCCTTCATTAATGACTTTAGCACAGATATTTCTAAATGTAATACTACTACTCAGGATAATAAAGTTAGTAAGAATGATTAAGAAAAATACTAAAGGTTCTAACAGAAGTAAAACAACAAAAGTGTTGGTTAGTCAGATGCAAAAGATGCAGGTGTCCATGGATAGGAAAGTCTGGAATTTTTCTTTGCACCTGGGTTCCACAGACTCCCAGATAGTCTGTGTCACAAGAACCATCATGTCTTGGGAGTTTTTTATTTGTTTGGTCTATTGATTAATTGGTTCTGGTATTCTTTGTGTTTTTGTTTGTTTGTTTGTTTGTTTTGAGATATTTCTAAGCCAAAACAAAACAAATATAACCTAAAAATTCTATGTATTTTTGTGTCAAAGTGACTTACACTTACATACAGTAATCTTCAGTACCTAACAGATGTTGTTCCTTTAGGAAAATTAGAATATCTCAGGATAACCCCATCCCTTTACTACTTTATGCAAGAATGTCTCACACAGTCCTAGAATCACAGAAGCATTGTGTTGGTTAACTCAGGATTTGAGATGAATTGAGTGACTCCCCTATTTCTTACAAAAGTAACTTGTCCAACTTGTATGACTTGTAGTTCATCTTCTATATGTAGTTTGTTCCATAATCAAATGGATTTGATAATAACATTTAGTAGAGTTATTATGTGAGGATTCAATTAAGGAAATCTATGTATAATAAAAGGGACATAGTACCTAGCTCACTAAATGTTAGCTACTTTCATCATTACAGAACAAGGTTATATCGTTAACATTCCTATGATAATTAACCTTGATTGTCAGATTGAAGGAATTTAGAGTCACCTAGGAGATACAACTCTGGGTGTGTCTATTGGTGTTTCCAGAGAGGTAGAAGTAAGGAGGAACGAGTTACCTAGACTTGGAGTAGTGCCATTCCATGCACTAGGGTCTTAGAATGACAGGGAGGAAACAAACCACCAACTCTGTCTCTTCCTCATCTATTTCCTGGCTGTCGATACAGTGTGACCAGCTGCCTCACATTCCTGCCTCTACAGTTAATGCCTCCCTTGATCCCATACCTTCCCCACCAGGACCGATTATATCTCCTCAAACCGTGAATCAATATTATCCTTTCTTACCTTGAGTTCCTTAAGTTAACTTCTGACAGGAATTTGGTCACAATAAGGGGAGAAAAGTAACTAGTGATATAATTCTTTTTCCAGGTGCAGAGAGCTACAGATAAGGCTGGGTATAAGTTCTATATCGCCCCCACTGATCTCAAGCTGGAGTACAAAGTTCTGAAGCAAGTTTTATCAAGAGAATCCCCTGGGTACTTCCAGACTAGACCGAAAGCAAGCTTGGTCTTCCATGCTATGCTTCCTTAAAACAAAATCCTTGTTTCAATTAAGGCTTACTCACGCAACTGTTAGGAGTTTCCAAGAAAATAATGTTTCTATATCTTTAGTGTCTAATTAAATACAAAAAGAAATGCAAGAAGTTAGCCAAGCTTTTGATTTCAGACCTGAAGGGTTTCCAGCCTACTCAGTGGACTGGCATTTTTCTCTTCCACATTTGTCAACAGGAAAAGGTAGGGAGGTTATGATGCCTTCTGAAAAAGAAGTTGCTGAGGAGAGGAGTGAGTCCATGGAGAGAGCTTTACAGATCCATGTCTACTTTGCTATAGTTACTTATGAAAAACTTACTTGTACTTTTTTGTAGATGGATATTTCTTTAAAATTTTTAATTGAATTTTTAATGTATGAGTGTTTTGCCTGCATGTGTGTATGTGCATCATGTGGGTGTAGTGCCCACAGAAGCAAGAAGAGGGAATCAGATTCCCTGGAACTGGCATTATGGATAGTTATGGGCTGCCAGGTGGGTGTTGGGAACAGAACCCAAGTCCTCTGCAAGCACAGTCAGTGCTCCTAAACACGGAGAAGTCCCTCCAGTCCCACCTCCCATCTTATTCTTCACTTTTTAATTTTTTCTTTAGTAAAGTAACAGATTTGTTTACATTACTAAACACTAACCCTCCTCTAGCCCATCTCTCCCCCTGTACCCAGCTTCTATCCTTCTACCCCTGAGTTCCTCTTCCTACTTCATATCACATATGGCCAATTCCCCTCTCTATTCCATTTCCTTAAAATCTGTTTCCCCTCCCTTATAATCTTCCTCTTCATAGTAAATTCCTATAATATCTGAGACCACAATATCTACATTATCAACCATGGTAGATTGTATTATTTTCTGACACACTTCTCTGTGAGCAAAACGGACTTCTTCTGCACCATGGATGCGATCTGCTTCCTCCGTGAATGGAGTGTAAATAACACAAAATATGTACACACCTACTTTGCAATGCCCGGCGATTGCTTGACTTTTAGGCCCTTAAAACACCAGGACCACTTGTCAGTTTGGACATGGGTACTTGCCACCACAGCAAGAGATGACCAGTACTCTAACTCGAACTTCTACCTGGAAGCCACTCTGATCTGTTCTTCACTGATGTCACTCACCTCTTATCCAAGACCACGCTAACATGTAATCATAGGTTCTTTACCTCTGAAATTTCAGTTCCCAAGGTTTTGCTCCATCTCTAACCTCGATGCCTTCATGCTGTAGATTTCCCAGCTTTTCCACACTCTTATTCCTTTAGAATGAAACCGTCAAACAATCAAGACTCTCCTGTTTTCAATGCCATAAGTTTCATTCGGTCTATCATCCCACTCCATTGCCTTTCTAGCTTGGTGCCAGTGCTGTTCCCAATGACACAATTACTATCAACTACCCAGGGACTGACTTCTGCCACTGGCTTTTTCTGTTTCTCTATTTCAATCCATTCTTGACAAAAATACACACACCTATTTCTATTAATGATCTTCAATGTAGATATTATCACTACGAAGTGCCCCCCCCAGATTAGGGGTTTGATAAAACAAGTATTTTATCGTTTATTGCATCCTTCAGAACAAGAAGTTGAATAAGATATAGGTAGGCAGCTCCTAAGCATTGTAGATTACTGTAGATTATTGTAGATTTGGGATGAAAAAGAGGAATCACATCAGTGTAGTTTCAAAGAACAGGAATTAAACTTTTCACAGAAAGATGACAAAGCCCAGTTTAAGCTTTATATAGAATAGGGGATGCAGAAATGGCTCAGTGGTTAAGAACACTGACTGTTCTTGCAGAAGACCTGGGTTCTAATCCCAGCACCCACATGGCAGCTAACAACTGTCTGTAACTCGAGTTCCAGGGGATCCAATAGTCTCTTCTGTTCTCTACAGGCATTGCATGGCATGGGTGCACTTACCTACATGCAAGCAATACATGCATACACATAAAATAAAGATAATAAATAAAATACTGAAAAAAAACTTCATGTAGAATGCAACCATCTTTAGAAAAATAAAACTGTCAATATCACCATTTTAGATTTCCCCCAATTAGATATATTTCATTTAATAATTTCAAATGATGATATATTCATAATCTCATAATTATATCATCATTAAAATATAGTACACTTGTAATTATTTTATTTTCATTCTTATTTGCCAGTGGAATTTAAGCAGTAGACCCAAATGAAATCTCTTTATAATCAGTTGTATCAGAAGAACAGACATATATATATATATATATGTATATTGTATGTACACATATATACATATGTGTATATATACATATATATGAGGATTTATTAGGTTGGCTTAGTATTCAAGTAGATCAGTTAGTTGAAAAGCCATAGTTAAAACAAGGTAAGGTGTCACACAAACCACATTTGTGTTACCCCAATCTCAGTGGATGTTTCACACATAAAAGATCAGTTCTGATGAAGACTCAGACACTGTTACCAAAGAGATACAGAGAGTGACATGAGATAACACACACAATAGCAGAGTGGAAAAGAGTCGTGCTGGAGAAAACCTCTTGTCGCCATATGACAAGGGATTTCTGGCCCATGGGGCACACACTCAAAATATTCTTGTAGAACGGTAACTAGCCCTGTCAGAGGGCCCCATCAATTTCTTTCTGCCACAACAGCAAAGGACTTTAAATGTTTGCATTTTCCATCCTCATGAACAAAGAGTTTGATGAGGTAATTTTTTAATATTTTTCAGTATTCCTGACAAAACATGTTCTGTTTTACTCATAGTCAGTCAGTTACTAATGATAATGTCACCTTGTATGGTTTGTCACCACATGATCTCCAGCGCATAACTCAGGCTCTATTGAGAGCATAGTTGTCCCGGGGAATTCATAGAGAAGTAGTTCCAGCACTGCACACAGATACTAAAATATATACCTACTCAAATCCCTAATATAAATGGCTCAGTACTTACATATAATCTATGCACCCTCCTCCTGTATATTTTAAGTAATTTCTAGGTTATTTATAATATCTCATACCATGTAAATTCTATGAGTTTGTTATATTGTATTTTCAAGGCAATAATTAGAATGAAAATAGTCTACATTTGGCAAAGAACAAAAAAACCCACCTTTTTTTCCTCAATTGTGTGCAATATGCAGTTGGTTCTTTCTACAGATCGAGAGTAATTATTCTCCTTCCCTAGGTCACCCTACTGTAAAATGCTTTCAGAGTTCAGTATCCTAAAGGAAAGTTCTTCTCACCTCTAGGAAATGTAGACCTTGACTTTGCAGTTTCCTGTACTCATGAGTTTGAAATAATCATAGATCTTCTCTAATAGTCCATAAAAATATGTATCTCACATCCCTCATTCTTCTAGTCTCCACTAGGACCCCAGCAGCCATAGTAATTTACCTTCTCTTAGAAATGCACCCCATTTGCTAATCTGACCCTATACCCTCCTCTGTCTCCAATGCTACCATCCTTTTTCATTTTGATGAATGGGACTCATGGCTCAGCATGAGCAAGTTCCTCCTTATCCTCAACTCTACTCTGATCCATCCCTTCACCGCCTCCTACATGAACTTGGAGGGTAGCCTGAGAGCCTAGTCACCTCGGCGGTCCTCTCACTATTTAAGATAGGCTTGTTTGTGCTTAAGTCCCAAGGCCCTTGGGGATCTGGAGGTGGAGAGAGCCTCCCTCCTCCCCTCCCCTGTCTTTCCAAAGGCTTCCATTCCATCTACATTTGAGTTGAATATTATCGAGCTGTTTTAATCCCCAACCTTGTCACTGAGCTCTCTCACCCCCCTCCCCCCCTCCCTATCCCATCACTGTCTCTTATCTCTCTCAATAGCTGACTATTTTACTCACTGATTTTCCCTCCCCTAGTCTGTTCTTGTCATCTTGGAGAGTGACTTCAAGAACAGCTCATCAAATACCATCTCCTCTCGCTCTTCACTCCCTTCTTTGAATTTTCTCTCTTGACTCGGTTCTCATTTTCAGCATTTCTTGGGTCTCACGCTTGATTTTGCAGTTATCGATGACCACCCCTTTCATAAGCCTCTTTTAGCTCTCTTTCTTCCTGCCACATTCTATTCTTTGAGCTTCCTTGGAATCATCTTCTCATGCAATTTTGCAGTTAAGTACCTGATTTAATAACTCAAAATCTTCATTTATACCTTTCTGGATTTTCTGCAATTCCTTTCATAACAAAGCTATGTCCTCCCTAATTGAGATTTTATTTCCATATACTCCAAGGATAAGATACAATCAGGATTAGCTAGTTCCCTTGGTGGCACCCTATTGGGCTTATACATGGCTCTTTTCTCCCTGTCTTCATGGTGTCATCTCTCTCCATGGCTCTGTGTTCTCATTTCTTCTAGTTATAAAGACACTGGTCATATTGGACTAAGTCCTCCTTGATGACCTCATTTAACTGACCTTCTTCTTAGAGGCTTTATCTGTCAATGCAGTCACTTTCAGAACAGATTGGGAATTAGGACTTCAGTTTATTATTCTGGATGGGGACACATCTCTGTACTTCCTGCCTTATCCAGTTTAGATTCCACACTCCACGATTTCATTCACTGTTTTGTGAACACTGTCAGTCCCTTGCTCTATCTCCCTCTGTTATACTCACCTAGGAAAACCCCAGGCCATCTAAACTATTTCTTTATTTCATATTTATGCTCCTGAAGCTATACAGTAACAAAGGAAGAAATACAGCTCTGTTTCCTACACCCCTTTAAATAAATAATGACACACATCTTGGGTTTTCTTAACTCAGTGTTTTCTTTTTTAATGTTATTTATGTATCTATTTATTTTTATTTTATGTATATGATTGTTTTTCCTGCATGTATGTATGTGTACCTGTGTTGAAGAACACACAAAGACCAGAAGGGGGCGCTGGATCCTCTGGAACTGGTGTTAAGGACAGTTGTTAACCACCATGTGGGTGCAGGGAATCGAACCCAGCTCCTCTATGAGAGCAGTCAGTGCTGTTAACCTCTGAGCTATCTCTCCACCCCTCAGTGCTTTCTTAGATACTCAAATTTTATCATCTTCCCTCACTGTATCCTCAGCCTTATTCTTATTTCCTACTACAATAAGAAGATAAACTTTGAAAATTCCCTTAGAGAACAACTACCAAGTTGAACAACACCCCATGTCTGAGAGGACATCATCTGCCCTACTCTGTAGCACAGCCATGTTTTCTACAGTCAACCCCTCCGTTTATGTTCTGGGAAACTCCTTTTGCCTCATCAAGAACGACCTTCCTATTCAGGAATGATTCAGGAAAATTCCTGCTGCAGGAGGAAAGCTCCCTGGTGAGTGTTGAGAGAAGTATTCATCTTACATGTAGAGGTTGCATTGAAGACGTGTCACTTAGGCTAAGTGTCTTATTCTCTACAGTGAGAGGACACAGAAAGGTTGTAAGAGCCAGAGGTAGTAGATAACCACGAGGAAACACATTTTTTCAGACAGCTGGTAAACTATGCATATGAATTCACAGTAGCAGTGACAGTATGCTGAAGTCCCATGCAAGCTCAAACCAAAGCCCAGCATAGACACGGGGCAGTGGCTAAGAAATCCCAACCCAACCTAAGGAACTTATGGCAACTGATGGCTGCTGAAAGGGGAGAGACAGTGTCTTACAGGGACAGGATTCTTGGTAAGTTGACCAGGCTCCAGAGAACTGACTCACACTGAGGGACATGTGGAGACACAGATCAGATTCTAGAGCCCATATTGTATACATACTGAATTATTTTGAATTGGGTTGGGGGCAGTGCAGGGAGGTATGAATAGGGAGGGATCTAAATACCATCAAATTATATTGTATGAAAATCACAAAATTTCAATCTTTAAAAAAAAATAACCTCCTTTGCATTATTATTTCTCTCAACAGGATCAATTCCATCAGAATTTAAACATAGAATATTCCATTTCTGAAAGCTTCTTAACTTGATTTTATCCTTTATCATACATCCTCTCTCCTTCAAAGAGATACTTTCTAGAATTTCCCACAAGGCCTCTCCCTATGTCCTCTAAACTTACTCTCTCTTCAGCCCACCTTGACTACAGTTCATGCCACCATTCAACTCAAACTGGCCTCCTGACGGTCCCCAGGAATATCTGTGCTGCGGAATCCAACGGGTCCTTTGCTATCTTCATTTCATTCAAACCACAGGATTCAGGAATATTTGCTGCTCTTTAGCCATTAAAACTCCATTTCTGCAGCTCGTACTATCCTGAGTCCTCTCCTGTCTCTCTGATTACTCTTGCCAAGCAACAACTGTTGTTCAATCTCCTGCTCTGTCTTGAGGACTTAGAGTGTCCCAGGGACCCATCTTAGGCAAGATCCTGGTATAAAACCCTCCCCTGGCTTCCCCAGGCAGGAAGACTTGAATCCTGCTCCCCTATAATGCTTCCATATCTTCACGCAACATGGTCACAACATGCAAATTGGTCTTGCTCATCTGCAGCTGTCTTTCTATCCCTTAAGCACTTACCGTGTACATAAGCTAATACCTACCCCAACATACAAATGCTTGGTAAACAAATAAATGAATGAGTGGATGGCATGATAGACTCTGAGTCTAGTATTTTATCCTATGAAAAGCTGAAGAAATAGCTCAGTAGTTAAAATCACTTCCTGCTTTTCTGAAGGACCCAAGTTTGGTTCCAGTACCCATACAGGTCATCTCTTCTGCCTTCAGGGGACACTGGCATACATTCACACAGACACACAGACACACACACACACACACATACACACACACACACGCATAAATAAAAAGCACAAAGAAATAAAAAGAAATATCCTATCATATGATCAAACTTTCCCAAAATATCTCTCCTACTATTTACTATTTGAGCAATAAAGAATAAAGAAAATCTAAGTGATCATGATATTGACTGGGTGATTAGATAAGATCCATGTAACAGAACAGCAAATAAAATGAAAAAACAAAAATCAAGTAATTGATTCATAATTATTGACTTGCAAAAGTATCAACTGGATATTGTTAAAGAGGAAACAAATTGTGTAACTAAGCAAAACTCAAAGTGCTGTGGCCATTTATTCAAAACTATGTGTATGTAATATTGCACAGAAACCATGTCTTTATGCACACGTGCCTGTGGTCTGGAGTCTGGGATTATGTCTGGAAGTATCAATAGCAATTATCCCTAGAAGATCTGGGAATTGTTTTTTACTTTCTTCCTTCTATCCTTTTTTGAATCATCTCAGTTTTTATTTGAGTATGTATTATATTCATCATCAGGAAATAAAAATGGAAATTTCTAGTGTTAGCCTTTGACTCATCACATAGACAATGCTAAGATTTTAAGTGCTTTTTCAAGGAAAAAAGTAGAACTTTTTCTAATGCTCTACTCGAATTTCATTCATTTGTTACCTCTTATATTTTCTTATTGTTATTTGAAATGTGGAAACACAGTTAGCATTGCAAAAAATAGTAAACCCAAAAATATTATTAGGTTAAGCATTTCAAAGTGTATTTTAATGTAGCATCAAGCATGTTCACATTTTTATTACTGATTATAATGTTCAACAGCCTGTGACACAACAATTCAGACTTTGGCAGGCAAAACCCAGTTTCCATTTCTTTTAGTACAAGATGTAGGGTGTGGAAACTTTCTACTTCCTTGGAAATTCTTCTGAAAACGGGTTTTCACTCAATTCGGCCTCTAAGTGTTTAAGAGGTGACTGAATTTCTGAAAGTGGTCTGACTGTTTTAGGGCCACTGGCAGTGACTGTAACTTTCACACTATGTGAAAGGAGGAAAAATCGACATTATTAAAGTTTTGCCCTAAATCTCTTTCCCATTTCCTTCTTTTTTATTTTTTTTTACATTAAGCCATTATATTGCTAAACAAGATACTCATTTCTTGAGGGTCCAGGTGTGCAAGTTCCATACAGATTTTCTGGACAGCATTAAAAGCACTACCCTTAATCATTTCCTTAGCAGAGAAAACGTGATGAATACGTTACAAAGAAAAAAGCTCTGGCCTGTCACTTAGCACTTGATTGACACCCTAGTCTATCTGGGTTGCAGTGACAAAATACCATAATCGGGGTGGCTTGCAAACAATAGGTACATACTGCTCACTACTTTGGAGGTTAAGGAGTGCAAACTCAAGGTGCATTCTGTGTCTACTGAGAGACCACATTCTGACTCATAGACCCGCCTTCTTGCTGCATCACCACAAGCAGGAGCAAGCAGGAGAGCTCTCTGCAGCAGATCCCATTCCTGAAGATGCTACCTTCATGACCTAGCAAACTCCTAAAACCTAACATCATGACATTGGGGATGCTAACTTCAACACATGAACTTGGAGAAGGGAAGGGAACACAGTAATCAAACCATAAAAGTTATTTTCCTAGGGCAAAAATGCTAAAAAAAAAAAACAGTCAATTTTCTAGCTATAGCCATTTGTTTTTATGGACTAACAAGTTAGTGTTCCAACTTCCTGGAAGTCATTTTATATTGTCTCCAAATGGAATTCAAGAGGAAGGGGTCCAGGAACTTTTGGGGCTACTATATGCACCCTCAAAGTTATCTTTCCAGCTGTCAGGAGTAGGGGAAGGAAGTGCTCTGCTGTATCTGAGACGGAGTGTAGATTTCCTAAAGCCTCTCTTCACCAATTCCCACAGTTTCGATTATCAGATTATCGCTGGAGCACCGACACATCTCAGTCCTAAGCTCCATTCCTCACTCAGCTGATTACATCATGTCCTCACAGATCCTTCTTTTGAGTTCTCTATCGTGCATCCATCTTCGGTTGCTGGCATCAGTCACCCACTGTCCTTCAGTGCTGATGTCTCAAGCAGAAAGCTAAAAGCCATGTTCACCTCCTCCCCCTTCCCTTCAGCTTTACAGACTGTCTCCAACACCTATGAATTCCACCTCAGCTACGTGTCTGGAAGTCATTCCACCTCTCTAATCTGAGTGTCATTATCACAATCGAAAGGCCATTATCTCTCATTTGGATCATGGGTTGGCAGAGTATGGCCCACAAGCCAAATTCAGATACCACCACCTGACTTTGCAAATCAAGTTTTATTAGATTATCTGTGGCTACTTTCACACTACAAAGCCAGAGTCAAATAGTTGCAGCATAGACTTGTAGGAGCCATTAAGTCTGAAACATTTACTACTGGGCTATTTTCAACAAGTTTGCTTGACTATCCAAACTATAGCAATAGCCTCCTAAAAGTTTATATTGTTTAAATAATGTACTCAGTAGAGAAGATTTGATAGTTAAGGAGAGGAAAGGAAAAGAAATAGGGAAACAATATTCAGCGCCTGATAATAACCGCATGCGGGCATAATCCTGTAATATCAACACTGAGGCAGGAGGATCATAAGTTCTCAAGGTCAGCCTGAGCTACACAGAGATTTGTCTCAGCAAAATAAAATAATAAAATTTAAAAATTTAAAAGGGCCTGGAGAGATGGCTCAGCAGTCAAGAGCACACAACCATGGAATCCCCATTTTCTATCACAAACAGGGAAATACTTTTGTATATGGTAGATACAGTCCTGAGAAATTAACCACAAGAATGTCAGAACAGGGTTTGGAGAGAAAAGAAAAGAAAAGAAAAAATCAAACATAACTAACCAGTAGAAAACTTTCTATGCTTTTTTTCTGGGCACAAAGATTATTCTCGCAACAACAGAATCATGGTTTAGATCGCCTTAGTCTGTTTTCTACTATTATAATGAAATACTGGTGTCTGGGCTCTTTATAAGCAAAGAAGATTTAGCTCACAGGTCTTGAGATTCAACAGTGAGCAATGGATATCAGCCTGATACTCACAGCTAGCAGCTTCATGGTGAGGGTTGTGAGAGCAATTGCATTGTGGGACAAAATCTAGGAAGTTTGGGGTGCCTCTTATTACAAGTCATTTGTGTACAAGCTAATTCAGGGTTCACAAGAACTTCCTTGAGCCCTCTCAGGGCAGTATCCCCTGCAACCTATCTAACTCCCAAGAACTGCATCTCGTAACAGTCCTATGACCTCATAACACTGCCACAGTGTGGACTGAGTTTTCAACACATGAATTCATGAAAACACACTAAAATGAAACCATGTCCAAACCACAGCATACACACATGGACACACACACACACACACACACACACACACACAACCCATATGTCAGACCCCAGTGAAGGTGATTTTGCAGTGCAAAAGGATTGGTATCCCATCTTTTTTGAGACAGTGTCTCCCTGTAGCCCCAGCTGTCCTGGAACTCACTATGTAGACCAGGCTGGCCTTGAACTCACAGAGATCCACCTGCCTCTGCCTCCCAAGTGCTGGGACTACAAGCATGTGCCACCACGCCCAGCGAGTAAGGTTTTTTAATGAGATCTCATTATGTGGACCAGGATGATCTTGGACTCCTGGACTCAGTACTTGACCCTTTACCTTCCTTAGCCTTTTGAGAATCTAAGATGATAAGCATGAGCCATGGCTTTAGTAATATTCAATCAAGAATCTTCCTTTGATAGGATTATTGGGTCTTTTTAATATTCAATATTGCAAAGATTATTGGTTCAAATATTTTATTGATATTATAATTATATATATAAGAACATCATGTGATAATTTGATACATGCAATAGTGAAAACAGAAAAAGTAATCTTTCAATCTCTGTAAGTACTTACTGCATCTTTATTCTCTAAAACTTTGAACTCTCTCCTTCTAGTTTTTTACAAAATAAATGGTGAACTACAGACATCCTTCTGTGCTGTAGAACATTAGAACCTTCCCTCCTATGCAGCTGTATTTGGTACATGGTCCAGGTCTTACAGAAAGGGGCAATAAAGACCCTTTTCCTTATTTGGCAGTCAGAATCTTGTAGGCTCCAATTACAGTCTAGTTTTGTGATTTGTTCTTCACTGCTGCTTTATTTGAACTAAGTACGGCATTGGTATTTACCAAAGTCACCCTGCCCTCGGTGTCCTCCTCTCTTTTCCTAGCCCCTCCTCCACTTGTATAGACTGCCTCCCAAGTTAGCGCATCATTGGCCATAAGGCCCAATATAATCCCTTCTGTTGGAGAACACTCACTAGGATTTATTTCATAGGCAGCCTCTTTATCATCAGTTTCATGCAAATATAATGTCCACCCCACATCCCACAAATGTTCATCACCCCAGGGGAGCGAAGATTGAATCTTATTCAATAATATTTTCCTCATAGAACTCAGAAAATGGAGTACATAGTCCATAAAAATGCATATTAAAACAAAATGAATGAAAGATGCTTCTGTGGTAATTTGCCCACTTGTCTCAGATGCGGATTTCTTCTGACTTTTTATCTGCTTTATTCTCATCCATGCTGGCCATATGTGAAATCATCTGTTGCATCATAATACATTATTCATCTCCAAGAGCTCTTCTGCATAATGGCTAATTTGGTGAATAAAATATTTGGAAGTTTTCAGCTCTTTTCTTTCTTACTCAGTGTTTGAACTGGGAATATGGGATGGTTATTGACAGTAGGATTGTAGGGGTAACAACAGTTTATACACATGAATGTGCTGTAGAAAATCTTAAGAAAATCTAATATTTTATTTATTATTTTTATTTTTTTATGTGTATCCATGTATTGTCTGCATGTAGGTAAGTGCACCCACGTCATGCAATGCCTGCAGAGGAGAGAAAAGGCTGTCGGATCCCCTGGAACTGGAGTTACAGACAGTTGTTAGCTGCCGTGTGGGTGCTGGGATTCAAACCCAGGTCTTCTGCAAGAACAGCCAGTGTTCTTAACCTCTGAGCCATCTCTCTAGCCCCCCAAAATCTAATATTTTTATATCAAGTCAAAGTATTGGTATATTTAGCCTCTAGGTAGTCATAAACATTTGCAAACTAAAGCTATCCTTTCATGAAAATTTAGAATGAAGGAGAAACTTCTACATAGTTTTCAGATACATAAAGTCATATTGCTCGTGTTTCCTTTATTGCATAGCCTCTTGACGGGACTTTTACAAGCCTGGAAATACGTAGCTTTTTAGTTGAAGCTGTGTTAAACTTCCAGATTTGTAATGCCCTGATAAAAATACTCTTCTTCACAATTATGATTCCAACATACTCCCATAATAATATAATGGACTGGAGAGTGTATTATTTGAAACTATGACTTGCGTCTCTTTCCTAAGAGGATTTCCTTTAAAACTGTCTATCTAGAAGACAAGCTCACGTAAAGCAATGAGGTGGCTGGGCAGAAAATTATCTGCAGTTACAGAACAGTTTAGGAATATTGAGCAACCATGCATGTGAGAGAATCTTGCAGAGTTCAAAATGAGTTTTAAAACTATTGCAGACAACAACTAGCAAAAGATACTTTAAAGGAACAAGTAAGAATACTTTGGGGCTTGGGCTGGAGAGATGGCTCAGCAGTTTTGAGCACTGACTGATCTTGCAGATCTCCCAGCACCTACATGGCAGCTAACAACCACCTGTAACTCCAGTTCCAGAGGATCCGACGCCCTCTTCTGATCTCTAACATGGGTGTACTTACATACATGCAGGCAATATACTTATATGCATAAAATAAAAATAATAACTAAAATATTTTGTAAAAAAAGAATACTTTGGGGAAAAAAATACTTTGGGCAAAAAAGAGAAAGTAAGACCGAGTGTGGTGTCCCACACCTGTAATCCCAGCACCCAAGAGATTGAGGTAGGAAGATTGCTGTGAGTTCAGGACCAGCCAGGGCTATGTAGTTATTTGAAGGTCAGCATAGATTACTTATTGAAGTTGTCTTGAAAAAGGAAGAGAAAGAGAGAAAAAGGAAGGACAGAAGGACAGAAGGAAGGAAGAGAAAGGGAAGACATAAAAAAAAGAGGTAGAAATTAGCATTCCTTTGTTCTTTTCTTCTCTTCACTCCAATGCTTTTGAACTAGAAGGGTCAGAGACTTAGAAAATTAAAGGAGAGCTTTTGACCCTTGAGTATTATGTCCAGGAAACAGGCTGAAAATACAAGTCAGCTGAAAAAAGGCAGCATCAAGATTACTCAGAGAACACAGCCAAAAGCTGTAGAGAGTCACTTCTAGGATGAAAGACTGAGTCCTGATCAAGGAAGTCACAGTGTTTTCAGATGGATGTTGACATTGCCGTAGATCAGAGACTACAGGGTGCACGTTCTTCCTCTCTGAATAAGCTTCTGCGGCCACTATGCCGCGTCGGAACCACAACCGTGTGTTGTGTGTAGGAAGCTGGCAGCTTCTCTTCTTTGCTCCTATGTCTGTAGATTGAAATAAACCTCTACCAGAGCGTTTGTATTCCAAGAAATATAAAGAGCTTCATGAAAGTGGACTTAATGGACTTAGACTCAAGTCAGAGCATACAACTCTACACCATGAACTCAGTCCTAATGCCAATGCCATCATGGAATGAGATTTGAGGATGACGTGAACTTAATTTGCAAGTGGAAAGGGATCAGTTATGTAGCCGAGAGTGCACCATATGTGTGGAAATGCCACAGCGATGCTTATACTCCAGACCTTCGAAAATCCATGCAAAAGAAGCAATTTTCCTCCCCTTTGAAATCAAAGGCATGTATGACAGCCTCAAAGGGTACTTTTGATGGGCATCCAATTCTAGGTCATCAGAGCATATATACAGCTTCTCTTTGACCCCCTCTCTCTCACAAGAGCCTCCATATTGTGAGGAAGTCTTCGCTTTTACCAGTGAAGTGTGAGGGAAATGCTGAACATGGTGTTATTACAGAAGTCTTTTTAAATTGCTATTTGTTCTTGAATGACTTGAATTTTATCGTTCGTATCAAATACTGAGGACTGTTTACCTGGAAATGATGGATTTACTTTGTTCGTTTCCTAGAAAATGTCTCCCAAATATACAAATATGAATTTCCGTAATTTATCTCCCAGTTGTACTTTCAAGTAAAAGTTGTGTTCTGTGAGGAGGGGAAACAGCTAGTCCTGCTCACAAATCAATTTTGTGCCTTTACTGGAGAAACTCATCACACCTTGGAATGTAGTGAAATCAATATGCATGAATTACTCATTTTGTAACATAAAATATTAGAAAGGAAACATTAACAAAAATTGAGATGTAATAAAATTAGTAATCATTAATTTTTATCATGTGCAGTCATCAATAAAATGGTTAGAACTCTTTCTTCTTTCCTCCTGTCTTTTTTTCTTGGGTTTCTCTTTTTTGCTTACAAATGCAAGGTGGTGTGGTTTCAATAATTACTGGCCCAACTTGGTACCATTGCCTTGATCTGCAAGATACCAGCAGTTTAATGCGTTATTCAGTTCGCAGCAACAAATGTCTACAAAGTACAAACAACAATTATCAACTCGATATAATGAAAATAGTTTGGGCCTTACAAACCCACTGTCAAGATCCTGGGAAAAATAATAATTATTCCTACCACTCCCCATTATATCCGGTGCTCCATGAAACACGATTTAAGAACCATTGCACCATGCTTAACTGCTCGGTGAGGACTATAGCTTTCCATTAAACAACAGGGAGAGAATCCATTCTGAGTATAATATGTAGTTCTCTCTTCATTTGATAATACTTCATAACCTTCAGAGCAATTGCAATCACGTAATAGAAATGCAACGTGCACCTCAATTAATTAATTTGATATGAATGATAATATTACCTGCAAATACACAAGACAGAGAGGAAAGAAAAGTGAAAATGTGAAATGTTGTCTTCTAGACATGACGTGGCCATGTCACAAATAAACTGACAGCAGCTGTAGTCCCCGGAAAATCCTGCACCAGATCAAACCAGTCAAATTTCCAGCAGGCAGGGGGAGGTACTCCCACAGGCCCACCCCTAGATGGATGAGGAGCCGCTAGTGGTAGTTGATTGTTAGTTACTGAGGTACTGAGGGAGGGGAATCACTTTTTGGGGGGGTGTGGCCACTGTCAGGATGCTCACGTCCTAGTGGATGACCCCACAGTAATGCGCATATGGGTGCTAATTGGACTCAGTGAACTATTAATATTTTTAAAAGAGGACATGAGTTGAGAGGGAGATGTGTTAGGGGGTCTGAAAGAAGTAGACAGATGTATGATCAAGATACATTATATACCTGTATGAAATTTTCAAATAAATAAAAATATTTAAAATAATAAATTTAAGTTCTTTATTTTTATTTTATATGTATGAATGTTTTGTCTGCATGTATGT
>NW_008353604.1:142025-164631 GCF_000622305.1 Nannospalax galili | reverse complement strand
CATCTCCCAGCCCCCAAATAATGACAAATTTAATACTAGAATTTTGTCTATTAGGAAAAAGATACACCACCTGTTCTCAGAAACTGAAAGCTCCGTTTACCTTTATAGGTATGATTGTGTTTCAGTCTAAGTGGACTACACGTTTGCAAACTAATTGCAAATGAAGTTGGGTATGATTCCTCCAAAATATGAATTTTCTCCATAGACGCAAGTTCAGAGAAAGTATGACGTGGGAGGAAGGGTACGATAGCAAATCCCGAGTAGACATTTTCAAAGTCAACAGCAGAGTAGTCAAACCTATGTGGTAACATTTCTACACACACACACACACACACACACACACAGTGGAGGCCCCCAGCAAAAAAAGTTGACTTAAAAATGTTACATTATGGTTGGAGAGATGACTCTGTGGTTAAAACACATACTGCTACACTGCTGTGGTAGAAGACCTAAGGTTGATTCCCAGCACCCACACTGCTTCAATCAAAATTTCCTGTAACTCCGGCCCCATTGGGATCTAATGCCTCTGGCCTCCTTAGGTACCTGTGCTCATAACCACATAACCTCCACACAGATGCGCATGAATAAACATAATTAAAATTAATAAAACTTTAAATACTAAGTATCACATAACATTTGCTTGAACCAGGGCTGACCTGGTGGCCCAGCCTATAATTCCAACTATTCAGGATACTGAGGCAAGAAGGTGATATTTTCTTCAGTCATCCTCAGGCATTCCTTTGTGAAAGGTTGGCCACTCTCTCTCTCTCTCTCTCTCTCTCTCTCTCTCTCTCTCTCAATGATTCTGTTTCCCTGGAGAACCATGACTAAAACAAACAATGATTAACACAAGTTCTTTTACACTTTACCTTGGGGTAAACTTTGTGTAACAAAAACATGCCTGAGTAAACAAAGCAGTTATTCTTTTTGGGGGCTAGAGAGATGGCTCAGCGGTTAAGAACACTGATTGTTCTTGCAGGATACCCTGGTTTGAAACCCAGCACCCACATGGCACCTCACAACTGTCCGTAACTCCAGTCCTAGGGGATCAACAGCCTCTTCTGACCTCCGCGCTCTCTCTCTCTCTCTCTCTCTCTCTCTCTCTCACACACACAATGATTCTGTTTCCCTGGAGAACCATGACTAAAACAAACGATGATTAACACAAGTTGTTTTACACTTTACCTTGGGGTAAACTTTGTGTAACAAAAACATGCCTGAGTAAACAAAGCAGTTAATTCTTTTTGGGGGCTGGAGAGATGGCTCAGCGGTTAAGAACGCTGATTGTTCTTGCAGGATACCCCGGTTTGAATCCCAGCACCCACATGGCACCTCATAACTGTCCGTAACTCCAGTCCTAGGGGATCTCCACAGGCATTGCATGACATGTGTGCACTTACCTACATGCAAACAATACACGCATACACATAAAAAATAAAAATAATAAATACTAAATAAAATAAACAATTCTTTTTCCTACCAGAAATGCCTAAAATTATTCTTCTCTTAGCTCAAAAGGATGAAATCTTTGAAGTTTGATGTGATTTAATCACAGATTTCATGAGATGTTTCGTGTATTTCTAGGGAAGGAAAGTAAACATATCTACTATCACTTCTGTGTATCATCCTTACAGGGACATGCTACCTGCCTTGTTTCTGGGTGCCTTTCTGCATAGTATTTATCCTACCAAGAGCTGACTTTCCAAATGTAAGCCATGTTTAATAGTATCACTTTTTAGATGAAGTGTTTTTTATTTTCTTTAACTCACAGAAAATAAGACAAACATCATCCTATTTGCCAGAAGTCATAACTAAGTTTCAAACAATGTTTTCAACTCTGTAAGAAGAACATATTAAAGACACGTTATATTTAAGCCAGAGAATGTTCTTAAAAAGGCTTGAGGGTATTTCAGGCTAAGAATCAGAGCTTTGTATTGTTATACGCAAATATCCAAGTTGACACCCAGGAGCAACTAAAGGTAGATTAGCAATGTGATTGTCTGGAGGCAGTTTTTCTCCCCCTGAGCTTTGACCTCTTCCTTTTCTTTTTAGAATATGTTCTAAGTTGTGAATTCTG
Organism: Nannospalax galili; assembly: GCF_000622305.1. Taxonomy (NCBI): domain Eukaryota; kingdom Metazoa; phylum Chordata; class Mammalia; order Rodentia; family Spalacidae; genus Nannospalax; species Nannospalax galili. The sequence goes on along the minus strand of NW_008353604.1, from coordinate 162,554 downwards.
TCACATAGCTTCTTTTCTTTTAAGTACCATGATCAAAAACAACTTAGGGGAAGACAGGGTTTATTTCCGTTTATAGGTTATAGTCCATCGTCGAGGGAAGCCGGGGAGGCATCTGAAAGCAGAAGCCATAGAGGGATGCTACTTACTGGCTTTCTCCCAGACTCATTTTTAGCTACCTTTTTTATACAACGTAGGCCATCCTGCCTTGGGATGGTACCACCCACAGCAGGCTAGGCGTGTCTACATCAGTTAGCAATCAAGAAAATGCCCCTAGAGACACACCCCAGGCCAGACTGATGGACGTGATTCTTCAGCCGAGGTCCTTCCCCAGTATGTCAACTCAACAACCAAGATTATCTACCTTACAAAGTTAGCATTGGCTTTACCACTGATTGGTAAACCCAGGAATCCAAGGTTTACTGTGACATTCTTATCCTTAGCCGAGCATGGTGGTGGATGCCTTCAGTCTCAGCACTCAAAAGACAGAGGCAGGAAAATCTCTTATGAGTTAAAGGCCAGGCTGGCCTACATAGTGAGTTCCAGGTCAGCTAGGGCTACATATTGAGACTTTGTTTGAAAAGAAAAATCCTTACCCTTTTTTATCATCATTCCCTCAATAATTAATAGACAGAAAAGCAGTCAATAATAATAGATCAGCCTCCAAGCAAGGCAGAAAAATCATTCTTCCTCTCATCTTTCCTCTTTCTATGACCCTATGAATATTAATTCTTTAAAGATGCACAGATTGACAAAACAAGACAAAACAAAACAAAAGCCTCATCCAGCCCAGCTGAACCCTACTTTCCTGCGGTATTTATCATTTTCTCAGTTCAACCACTATATAGCAACTTCTGTGTGCTGAGGAATTTCCAGAACATTCAGTAGTTGATGATAATGCACAGATTGATTACCCTTACAGAGCTAATGTAGAATGTCTTAGAAGAGGACGAGATACTGATCTAGTTATAAGAACCGTGTTTCTTTTCTCAGCCTGTTGTAATTACATTACGTAAGCCGGGCATGATGGCGCATGCCTTTGATCCCAGCACTCAGGAGGCAGAGGCAGGAGGATCTCTGTGAGTTCTAGGCCAGCCTGCTCTACATAGTGAGTTCCAGGAAAGCTGGGGCTACAGGGAGACCCAGTCTCAAAAAGACAAAAAAAATTCTGATACATTACATAGATTATGAATTTGACTACATCGTAAAAATTCTGGAGTGCAACAATTTGGCTTTGCAAGTGGGTGATTCATTCTCACACCACGACTATGTTTGAGTAAGTTTTGATACTTCCTCATACGCGCTATAAGAGGTCCAGTCCCACCAAACATCAGCAAGTCCTTCAGAGCCGAATTACTATTTTAAAGAGAAAATGATGAATAAAAGTTCATATTCTATTATGAACATCTCAAAGATAAAGAGAATTTACAATTTTAAAAATCTATATTACATATGGCACTTTAGCAAAAGTCCTCTATATAATTGTGAAATGAGTGTTTTTGCTAAATCTCTTCCATGCTATAGCTGAATATATTTCTTCTCTCTCCTCTCCCCTCCACTTCACCAAGAAAGTCAGCTCTGTCTCTAAATTTAACTATTTCACTCAGAGTAGAAAACAGCCTTCTGATACCCAGGTCCCCATTTCTTGGAGGAGAATGGAGTGGCTATCATTACCTGAGCTGGCTTGCTGGCATCATACCTCCTCTGTCACCTACTTAGCCACATGTCCCTTCCTGCATCATAGAAAATTCTTCCTTCAAGGAATCTGATACAGATTTTTCTACAGGTCCAGTTGTGGCACAGAGGAAGGGGCCATATTATGACTTTCTATATGGAAAGAATCCAGGTTTATGCTAAGCCATCAAAGGAATATCTACATCTTTAATTCTTTTACTTTGAAGAAGTAAAATCATGGCAGAGATATCCTCTGTTCCTTCTGCATTCTCTACAGCGGGAAACCTGTAGTGCAGTCTCTTTCTTATACCGCTGTTCTCAGTCTTTTACAAATTAAGTAGGACTTGCACCTGATTAGGGGAGCAGGGTGCTCTTTCTAAGAATGAAGACAGGAATCTGACAGAGTCCTGGCAGCCTAGGTACACATGGCCTTGAATGATCAGGGAGCTGTATCCTAGAGCACCAGACAACCCACATGTATCAAATGGAAACACTATCTTCGGGTTTACTAGCAGACATTACCCTCACTATGAATCAGATGCCATGCTATGCAATTCAAGTGATTCTAGGAGCCAGAAGATATTTGTAGGAGTGCTGTTAGAATTCTTAAATTATGGGAGGTTTCCATAGCTCCTGTGGGCTATCAGGAATGGGTGGATAATACAGAAGATTTCATATTTTTTAATTTTTATTTACTTTATTTTATGTATTTGAATATATTGCCTGCATGTATGTAAGTGCACTCATACCATGCAATGCCAGCAGAGGTCAGGAGGGCACCAGATCCCCTGGAACTGGAGTTACAGACAGTTGTTAGCTGCCATGCCAGTGCTAGGAATCGAACCTGGGTCCTCTGCAAGGTCAGTGCGGAGCCACCTCTCCAGGCCCAGATACAAAAGATTTTAAAGGAACAAATAAAGAAAGATATAAAAAATTTTCATTCAATGTGAAACTAAAAGAGTGTGGGTCGTTGAACTAAGAAAATGTAACATGTGTGTATATTTACACAGATACAGGGTAGAGTGAGGCTAGATTTCGTTATAACTTGTGAAGGTGAAACCATTGACACATTTCCACTGATACACAATCAGTCACAACACGATGGTGATCACTGATTTGGAGTTCAGAAAGTAAAGTAAGCTCAACTAGTCTTCCTCTAGGATAGAAAACAAAAACAAAACAAAAAACGAGGGAGAAAAAACAAACCGAAAAATCTATTACGGGAAAGGATAAGAGCTGCCTGTGCTGGAAGCTGTTTGGACATGTTCCCAGCCCTGGAAAGAGAAGATGCTGAGTAGAGCCTGAACCAAATTAAAGCAAGTCACACTGCATGTGTGTCAGGGGAGGGCATACATATGATGTATGCACAGGTGTGTGCAGAAGCCAGAAGAGGTGACTGGGTGCCCCGCTCTATCACTGTCCACCTTATTCCCTTGCCACAGGCTCTGTCTCTGAACCTGGAGCTAGACTGGTAACCTGCAAATCCTCAAGCTCCTTCTGTCTCCAACCTTCCTGACACCAGAGTTTCAGGCACATGTGTGGTCACGCTCAGTCTTTTAGCTGGTTGTTGTGGATTCTTAATTCAAGTCCTTATGCTTCCACTGAGCCCTCTCCCCAGGCCCTACTGTGACTCCTTTAAAAGGATAATGTATCAGGACTTTAAAGTATAATATTAGTCATGTAACCAAAAAGGATGCATGTTTTAGAATTAGCACCCTCACGTTAAACTACAACTCCGCAACTAACTTCCCTTGGGCATGGTTTTTTACTAAGCTGAGACATGGATTTTCTACTGTATAATGATCATAACAGTTATGATGAATAAATGAAAAATTCACTCTAAGAGTCCAACCAAGGACAGTAGCCTTCTGCTTCCTACATCTGTTCTTATAAGATATGAATGCCTCCCATACGGGTGAAGTTCATATCAAATGTTCATAGAACAAAGAAAAATTAGACAGCATTCCAGAAAGTCTAGAAAATCCAGTCAGGAGGAAGGAATATTGCACACCTCATGGACTCTGATAGAAAGAGGAATTATTCTCTTCCTGCTACAAACACTGCCATGAACTTTGGGTCACATGACACTTTGGGAACTGTAAAATGTCCCTACAGCATCTCCACTACAATGTATATTATTAGCAGGCTTTGATAGTTTTCTAGCTAAATTTCTTTCCTGTCATATCAAATTTTAAATCTAACAAAATGATTATTAGTTTGTACAGAAATATACTTTCTGCCTTTCCACATATTGAGACAAGTAAAGGGAAAAAAAAATACATTTCACTGGAGAGATGGCTCAGCAGTTAAGAGCACTGGCTGCTGTTTTAGATTACCCGTTTGGTCCCCTGCACCCACATGGCAGCTACCTGTCTGTAACTCCAGTTCCAGGGATCTGACACTGCCTTATGACTCCCTCAAACATTGCACAACATGGGTGCACTTACACATGTGTAGGCAATACATTCATATACGTAAAATAAAAATAATAAATAAAATATTTTTAAAAATATGTTATGGTTTGGATATGAAGTGTCCCTCAGAAAAACTTATTTGCTGAGGGCTTGGTCCCCAGCTGGTGATGCTCTTCTGAATGCTATGAAAATATTGGTTTTTTTTTATGAAAAAAAAAAACTGGAGGTGGCTTAGCTAGAGGACTAGGTCCCTGGAGCTGAGTGCCTGGAACTGTCTTCTCCAGTCCCTTCCTCTCTGTTACTTTGCTTCTTCTAAGTCAGGAGGTGACCAGTCTCCTGTGCTCTCAACACCATGTTGTTTGGGCCAAGCAAACCTTGCACTTGAGCTCTCTGATACCGTGAGCCAAAATAACCCTCTCCTCCAGGTTGTTCTCTCAGACAGTTTGGTCACAGTTACAGGGTAATTGTTGCCAGTTACAGGGATCTTGTAGCCTGTGTACATGAGGACTTTGTTAGGTTTTCTAAGTGAATATGACAGAAAGATGGAATGCTATGCATAAACCTTCATTTATCTACCTTCCTGTTTTATTTTTCTCCCTGTATGCCCCCTGCCTCCCGCTAGCCTGGAACTCACGGTTGACCAGGCTGGCTTCAATATCACAGAGATCCACCTGCCTCTACCTCCCCAGGTATGTGCCACCATGCCCAGCTGGCTTATTTGTCTTTAATTAAAAATAAAACAGCAAACAAATTTGGGGTCTGCAGAGATGGCTCTGCTGTTTACAGTACTCACTGCTCTTCCAAGGGACCTGAGTTCAGTTTCCAGCACCCATGTCTGGCAGATTTTAGCTGCCTGTAACTCCAACTCTAAGGGATCTGATGCCTTCTTCCAGACTCAATTGGTACCTGCACATGTTACATATACTCACATAAGGAGATATGTGCACAAAAATAAAAATAAATCTGAAATCAAGCTGATAAACTATCAGTTTGTCCTAAAGAAGTTAGAGTAACAGGCAACCCTATTCCATTTCCCTGAAAATATATTTACACTATTGACCCTCAAATTATCAATCATTCATTTTTTAAGTAAATGATGTAGGGAGATGATCACTTAACCCAATTCACTTAGCTATGGAATACATGCGTGATTTTCACGAAATACGATATCACCGTCTTGGGTCACTTAGTGTTCCTTGCTAGTCCTACCCTGTATTTCCCTTTTAGGATTTTTAAAAAAGTGTTTTATTTATTATTTTTATTTTATCTGTATGCTTGTATTGCCTGCATATAGGTAAGTGCACCCGTGCCATGCAATGCCCTCAGAGGTCAGAAGAGGCTGTCGGATCCCCTGGGACTGGAGTTATGGACAGTTGTTAGCTGCCATGTGGGTGCTGGGATTCGAACCCAGGTCTTCTGCAAGAACAACCAGTGTTCTTAACCTCTGGGCCATCTCTCCAGCCCCCATTTTCCGATATTTTTTTCCCCTCCTCATCCATAGTTGCTTCTTCTACTCTCGGTTTTCAGGCCAAGGATTATAAATGAAAATTAGTGTCTAATAATGTGAATAGTCTCGGAATTCTATTTGCATGAATGAGCATGTGTGAGGGCCTTTGTCTCTGATCTGCACAACGGATAGATGCAGATGGCCTAGCAGGAAAAGGGATCTATTTTTGGAAACCAGTCTTTTCTAGTTTGAAGCATGCAAAGCGGGTCCAATGGGTCTGTTTGAAAAGTGGGAGATGAACATTTGTGGGGAAGCCACCCGCCACCATACACCTTTATTTCTTCTTGACAACTCACCAAGATGGAGGAGGAGCTGAGAGAGAAACCAGCAACAGAGGGTGTGCCTAGGGCCACGCCGTGTAAGCCGTGTGCACAACACCCCAGCGTCTGCCCCCACCTTCCTGTCAGAAGCACCTGTGTTTTCTATCAGGCATTTTCTCACGTTCGTCCTTCATGTTGCAGGTGGAGCAGATGTCAGTCCTCAGCACCAAGAAGATCCCTGCTCCAAATCGGAACAAGTGGAATAGTATAGGCTCAGTATGGAAAATTGTATCTACTGAGAAAAAGGAGCTTCGAGGTTCCTGTGAATAACATGTTAGGCGAATGGTCACCTAACTTAAGAGCTAGAGAGAAGAAACCAGAGGCTAGAAGCAGGTCCTGCTGACGTCATTGAGAAATAAGAAAGTCGCAGCCTGCACAAATAGTCCCTTTGTGTTTCGCCGAATTAGAGTAGACCTTGCAATCACTAAGAGAAAAAATTAGAGTAGACCTTGCAATCACTAAGAGAAAAGAGACCACATTCCCAGGATTCCTGAGGTAGTGCCGATGTAAGTCATTCATCACTGTTGATCTCGAGTGGTCACTTATTCTGTGGGCTTGGTGAGTAGAGCCCTTCCCACAGGCCTTTGATGAAGAATGATGGCAGGTGTTGTCAAGGATTCCGGAAACTCAAAGACCAGGATGCCTTAGGAATGAAAAATAATCCTTAATGGGAAATATATAAGTATCAAAGACCAATTTTTCTTAACACAGATGTTTTTCTAGTGTCAACTCAATGTGATAGTTCAAGTCAAACTGCCAAGGGAAATAATTAAAAAAGACTATACATTCACTTTTAATAGCAAATAGGGGTTATGTGACATAAAATTTGCAGGTTTTTAAATGGGTTTAAAGCCCAAATGAATTGAATAATTGGATTGATTTTCCACTTCAGCAAAAACCATTGAATTTGATTAATTAAAGTACAGTGCAATTAGATTGACTAGACTTTGGAACATCCTACCATAAACCGTATTAATTGCTGACAAGTTTCCATTCTAAAAGCATGGTTGAAAAAGATTATAGTGTTAAAATCCATGACGTCAAGACTATATCTTTAAATTTGTGCATCTGATATTTGGGAAAACAATTGTAAGTAATACTGATAAAACGAAAGAAAGGTTTTTTTTCTTTTTTTATGTGTGTGTGACTGTATTGGCTGCATGCATATGAGTGCACCCATGTTGTGCAAGAAAGTTTTAAATGACAATAAGCTACTGAATCCATGTGTGCCATGCTTGAAAAATGTTACACATGGGTCCACAGGAAGAGCAGACTCCAGGGTGAAGATGTGTTCAGTTGCAGAACTGTATTTATAAAATGAAGATGTTGGGGCTGGAGAGATGGCTTAGCAGTTAAGAGCACTGACAGCTCTTGCAGAGGACCCGGGTTCGATTCCCAACACCCACATGGAGGCTATGAACCATCCTCAACTCCAGTTCCAGGGGAATCCGAGGCCCACTTCTGACCTCCGTGGCATTGCACTACACGGGTACACTCACATACATGCAGGCAATACACTCATGCACATAAAACAAAAATAATAGATAAAATTTAAAAAAATGAAAACAAAGTTGCAGAATGACAGCTGGTCTCCAGTGGGCACCATTGATTCATCTCCCCCCTGTGCACACATACATTATTCCATCTGGACTTTTTCATCCAGAGCCTGGAATCTGGGACCACCGCACTGTGAGGAAGCCCAAACCATATACGTGTCAAAATCATATGCAGGGGGTTAGAAGGGAGAAGAGAGGGTGTGAGGCTGTAGTAAGAGCAGAGTAAAGGACAGTAAGGCAAAGAAAAAAAGAGAAAAGGGGGGCAGGGGAGGGCAGGAGAGAAAGGAACGAAGATGGGAGGAGGAGGAGAGGGAAAGAGGAAAGAAGACAAGGAAATGGGAGGAAAAAGGACAGGAAGAGAGGCGGGGTTAAAGGAGGAGGGAAGGAAGGGGAGATGAAGGGGACAGACGGACTAGAGGAAAGGAATCCCAAGCCAGCTGTACTTGATGTGACCCCACACACACGCATGAAGGAGCATCCTGCAAATTCAGCCCAGTGATTGTATTGTAGAGAACTAAAGGTACAACCAACACCCCAGAGCAAAGTCCCAGTCAAACCATTCTAGTACCCAGCAGTGTTGGTCCAAGTGAGGACCTAAACTTCACTGGGCACAGGTCAGCTGTCCCAGATGTGCCCCTTTCCAATTCCCCCTACACAAAAGAAGTCTATGATAAAATGGCTGTCGTTTTATGTTCCAAGTCATTGCAGTGCCTTATTACATAGCATTAGGCAGTCAGAACAGTATCTATTTATCCGAAATCAATATTTTTTATCCCAAGTTAGCACTTGCAAAGTAGACAGGCTGACTGAGATGTAAAATCTGAATCCAGAAGTTGCAGGTTTCTAGAACTGTCATAGTGTGCAAGCAATGAAAGCATCATAGAATATTTAAAGGAATAAAAAATAAAGAAGTACCCTAAAGCTGAGTTCTGAGATCTAGCCTGGACTTATTAAAAGTAGTGAGAATCACACAATCAGCAAGTGATCACGGAGGAACAAAAGCCTCACCATCTGTGTTAGTAAATCTGGCCAACTTAACACATCTGAGATGAAACCGTTTTGCCAATACAGACTGTGTTTCTGTTTTCCCGAACTTATCCTACCTTTGACCTTTATGATTAAAATCTAATTAAAATGTGGCTATTTTTAAAAGGTAGAGATGGTGTAATTGTCTCATCTATTAAAGTTATGACTAATTGTTAACCTTCTTAACTTGCTGATTCACTGCCATGCCTTGCATTTCAACCTTCTTCAAAGCAAAGCCCAAAAAAAAAAAAAAATTCAGATTGCAAAACAAAGTCAGATTGCTTTTTAAAAGAAGAAGAAAGTGCAATTCACTTTCATTGCCTGATCAAAACAATTTGAAGGTCCTTTACATACTGGTAAGACTAACCTTTTAGCATTGTGAATTAACTGGATCTTTGATTCAATTACTCAACTCTTCTATTTAGATTATAATTAATTTAAAAATTCAATAACTTCAAGGCATGGATTTTGTGGCTCCTTCATACTTAGCTTGATCTTATGTGCCATGAAAAAAATATAAATAACTACAAAGCACTAGCCATCATCAAGTAGCTTACAATCTCATTTGGGAAAGTAAGACTATGAACACAAATTCAATAATATAAGACTGATCCACCTCTTTCTAGGAACAAGATTAATCTACAAGTAGAAGAAATTGACAAATGTACAGCCATCTACTAAATACCACCAAGATTTCCCCATTGTTCTGCCTGGATAGCAGTAGGCTTTGCCTGCTGAATTCAGAAGAAATTCCCAGCGATCCTTAGACATGTCTCCTATTGTTACTGTGACTCCTGAGGCCGCCTAAATGACAAACAGACTTCATGGAAATCCTAGCCTCCAAGATTTTATTTTGAAACCTGGTTTGGGGCTCTTGTCTGGACCCACCATGTTCTCTGTCCATGGTCCTCAGTCTAAATTCCAAGTCTGTTCCGAACAGTCATGAGGGTTCCTGTCAAGCTTGCTTCAGTTTCTTCCAAGAGATGGCTAGGTATCTCTTCAAGGTTTTCCCCAGGTAGTCTCTAACTCTTTGTATGCTATGTAAACATACTTGAAGTCAGAGAGCATTGTAGACATGCTGTGCAAATGGGTAAGTCACGCCCTATGCCAGGCTAGCAGGCTACAATTTTCCAGGAATTCTCCAACCTCTGCATCCCATCTATTTCACGTAGGAGCTCTGAGATCATGGACACATGCTACCGTGTCTGGCTTTGTATAGTTTCTGTGGATCTGAATGCATGTCTCCTTCTTAGCCACTGGGCACTAAGCCCCATGACTTTTGCTCTTAATCCAATATTCTCTCTCTCCCTCTCTCTCTCTCTCTCTCTCTCTCTCTCTCTTCATCATTGAATTAGTTCTTTTTCTTTTCAAATCACCATTAGTTTACTCAAATTCTTCTCTCCAAGGATTGAAGTCAGAGAAGAATATCAAAAGATTTCCCTGATTATTTTTCTCTATTTTTAATGCAACTCTTAGGGATATAAAGATGATTGCTTTATGCAAAATGTACAAAAATCAATAAAGCATATATTGAAAAAAAGAATATCAAGGTTAAGTGTTCCAAAGTCAAAATTACATAGCTACCCTGTCACACCAAAGAAGGGAAAAAATAATAAACAAAATAATTATATCAGTCTTTAAAAGTAACTGTAATTGTAGAGAAGAATTACTTTATGGTTTTTCTCATTTATCTGATCCAAAACTTTCAAAGTAGATTTGAGTATTATGGGAGAAAGGTTGTATTTCAAGGCTGTACCCCTAGCTTATACATTTCAGCCCCTCATGAAGGAACTTTGTAAAGGAAAACACTACTTGATATACAAAACTTTGATTCTTTGATTTGATCTGAGATCCAGTTACCTCCTGATTTAAATACCCTCATTACTTTTTTTTGAACTGTCTGGGTACAATGAAATAGAAAGTGTCCAATCTTTCTAAATTCCTGGGCTAGCACATAGCAAGTATGACTATCCATCACCCCAAACTTTTTTAAACTCTCTGTACCCAGTTGGGTAACGTTCAACTAAGGAAGGTGTTCTTATGTCTATAAGCATCATTAATTTATTGCTTTCTTAAGGGCTATTCTGAGATGCCTTGTAATTTCAACCCAGCTATGCTGTGATATTGGAGGTATTTTCCTCTTCCAATATGAATTGTATCTTTTAAAAAGAACAGAGACCTTTGAAGGGAAAGGAAAAAAAAATCCATGATCCCAAGATTGGGTAAACATTCCAGAGAGGTTCTTGTTTTTTCCCAACAGGTCTGCCCATCCCTACAAATTGCATTCTTGTTTGAATAGTCCCAGCATGAGTCACACACACATTGAAAGAAAAAGAAAGAAAGAAAGAAAGAGAGAGAGAGAGAGAGAGAGAAAGAAAGAAAGAAAGAAAGAAAGAAAGAAAGAAAGAAAGAAAGAAAGAAAGAAAAGTTTCTCAATGTGACAAAGGAAGATTTTATTCAAATTTGCATGTTGTTTATATTTTCACACAAGAACTGGAAGAAAGGGGTTTCACTCTTGGTGAGTATATCCAGTCATGAACTCTTTTAAAGTTCCACTCTTTGCCCAGTTCCCCTCAGCAGTGACTATTTGGAATGGAGGACTATGACTCAGTTCCCCTTCCTTTCATCTTGTGTCTTCCTTCATCCATCTTTCCCAGAGTGCCATGCATAGATTCTGTGCCAATGTTGATTCCAAATTTCAGTTCTAACCACATCACCCCAACAATCCCTCCCCATCTTCAGAAGTCCAAGTTTCCATCTTTTCTGAACTCTTTGTAGCCCTTCCTCATTTTCTGCCCATGTCCTACCGTCTACTGCTTCCCTTGCATGACACTGCCTCAGCTAACCTTCTCTGTCTCCTCCCTTCTTGCCTGAAACATTTTTTTTCTAAAAATGCTTCGTTTTTTGCCTTTGGTTACAAAGTGCTCCTCATGTCTATAAATAGCTATTCTGAACTTTAACCTAGAGTCACTCTTTTTCATAATACCATTACTTGAGACACTATCTGATACGGATAGGCTTGCCATAATGCTTGAATTACTGTATAAATAAATCATTCCAATCCCACTGCAACCAGCTTTATGACAGTCATCCTTGCTCGGGTGGAAGATGATGAGAGCTCAGACTGTGTGCTCTGGTCTCATGGTGCTGCTGGGATAGATGCATGATAAACACATTTGACATACTCATGGGAGACATGGCTGTGTGGTGTCCCAAGAGACAGCAGGAAGGCAGTCGGAAAGCTGGTAGGATGTGGGTGGGAAAGAAGAGAATAGAGACAGTAGGCAGAGGAGCGAGAGGACAGCATGAAAGCAATGTGACAAGGAAATGACTAAACCCCTAATTGTCATAATTTCCAGTCTCGTTGTTAGTCAAGTGATCAGTCCAGGAGCACGATGCAGGAGGAGAGATCCCACAGCATGTAGCAGGTCCTGGTGAGCACTGAGGCCTAGGAAGCTGGTGAAGGAACTGAGGAACGGCAGCTTGGAGACAGACAACTGCAATAACAAAAAACAGAAAACCAAGGATGCCTCACAGGTTATACCAGGAGGGATGAGTTTGGATTTATTCAAATGCTGCTTGGTTCTGTGTTAGTCAGGGTTATGGAGTGAAGCATGTCATGCAAATGAAAAATAAGTCAAGCTTCAGAACTAAGAACCCCAGAGGGAGGAAAACAAGGGTTAGACTGATCATTTTTATTACGGTCTCTTTTTATTCTGATATTGCCATTTTTTAATTTGCAAACTAGAAAGAGTCCTGTTTACCATTTGCTGATTTGGGCTGTTTTGATATTCAGATAGTGAGGGTGTAAGGGGCTACCGAAAGATTAATTGTGAATTACTGTTGTTGCTATTGGTTTCTCTATTTGGGATCGAATGTTTCCGTTAGTTCAGTCTGGAAGGAAACACACTATCAAGAATTACCTCGTAAAGCTGAGAATCATCGAGTTACACCTTATTTTGAACCTACTGTTTGCAGATAAGGCTAGCAGCCTTGAGAATTGTAGGACAGCTGCTGTTGTCACCATAAAAATATCACCTCCCATATATTAAGATCCCACTTCTTCAATCCTCACAAAGCCCTGATTTATACATATTCATATATATATATAGATAGATATAGATATAGATATGGGTATAGGGGATATTCAGCTTATGCAACATCATACGGTCATTTTGTACCCAAGACTAGCTGATTCCAAAGAGAATGCTCCTCTCACTAATGCAGATCCATTTCAAATGCCATTATTGTATTTTTATTATTATTATTATTATTTACCATTAATATTGCCCAAGCTGGCCTCAAACTCTGCCATGTAGCCACAGAGTCTGAGGATATCCTTGAACTTATAACCTTCCTACCCTCACTTCCTGGGTATCAGGGCGACAGGTGTGCACCATCAAATTCAGGTTTTCAAACTTCTTTATTTCTTTTTTGCTTTACAACTTTTTAAAATTAATTCTCTGCATGTTTCACACATTTATTTTAATCATATTCCCCTCTCCCCCAACTCCTCTCTACCCACACAACTTTGTGTCCTTCATGTTCTTTCTCCCATCAATTTCCAATTTGTGTTACCCACATATTCTTGAGAGCGGTACCAGCTCTTGGCTGTGGTTCGACTTAATAGGGCCACACCATTGAAAAAGTAGATAAATGCATTCTTCCTATTCAAGAAGCTGTCATATGTCACTACCTCCTTGGTTAGGGGTGGGGCTCCATGCCCACCTCCCCACTCCATGCTGGTATTTTGTTTGGGTTGAGATTCAGCAAGTCTTGTACATGATATCAAAATTGCTGTGAGCTCATATGTGCAACTGCCCTACTGTCTGGAAAACAGTGCTTCCCTGTGGTCATCCACCACCTCTACCTTTTACACTCTTTCAGGAACTACTTACACAAAAAGATCCCTGAGCCTTGGAGGATGATATAGGTATCTCATTTAGGCTTGAGTATTCTTCACCCTCTTATGCTCTGAACATTGATGAGTTGTGGATTTCTGTGATGATTGTCTTTTATTGCAAGAAAAACATTCTCTGATGAGGATTGAGAGATGTGCTAATCTATGCTTATGTGTTAGATAGCTTCAGTTGTGTGATGACCCAGTCCACTGTGGGAAGTGCCACACCTGGACCAGTGGTCCTGGGTTGTATAAGAAAGCAGACTGAGGACAGGTCAAAGGAGTAAGCAAGCTGGTAAGTGTCTCCAAGGTCTCTGCTTCAGTTCCTGCCTCCAGGTTCCAGCCTTGAGTTCTTACCTTGGTTTCCCTCCATGATGGATTGTAGCCTGTAAGGTACAATAAACCCATTTCCTCCCCAAGTTGCAATTGATCCGTGTTTCATCACAGCAATAGAAAGTAACTAGGGGCATAATGATACATAATTAGGAGTCATTTTAACACTATGCTCATTTAATAGAATATTATCTTAACAGAATTTTTAAAGCTTCAGTGCACATAAATGGAGCTAGTCTTTCGAAGAAGAATTTAATAAGATGAAGGGCGCTTCCTCATGTCCCCTGCTGGCCCCATGCTGTCCATTCCCAACAACGCATCCTCAGAAACACCCCCACTGGACTCTTGGAGTTGGTAGAAGTTGTTCAGCTCCCAGGACATTCTTTGTGGATCACTTAAGAAGCTTTCACTTAGGACCTGTCATGGGCAAAGTACAGAATGAGGCTGATGATTACTCTTGGACATTTCCTAGGAAATGAGTAAAAGAGAAGAAAAAATGATGAGCAGTATAGGAGAAAGAGAACTAGTCTCAGAGCTCAAGCCCTCGCTGTCACTCATGAACTTTGCAGTTTTCGAGAATGCCACCATGATGTTTTCGTATTTGCAAAACCAAGTTGTTCAATCAGGTATTCCCCAAAGATCTTCCAATTTCTGGAGCTCTCTAACCCCAGGAAGAACATGTCCAGTCCTGTGTGCCCTGACTCCCCAGTGTCACTAATACCTACCCTGGTTTTGTTGTTTCTTTGCTGTTTCTTTAGTATGTATGATCCTGTCTAGCTGTGTGCTAGCAAACAGCAGTCACCTCCTTTAAAGTATTTCCCAATTTTCTAAGCTGTAAATATCCCCACCAAAGCCAATATTGTAATGTAGGTTAGTGCATCACTATATAGCATTCCCAGCAAAGGGTTATAGCAGATATCAATAATATCATGAGTTAAAAAATACTAAACTGTAGAAAAATAATTAAGAAGTGGCAAGTTTTCAGTGTTTTTAACATGTGCCTTTATAATCTATGTAACTTTGCATCATTTTGCTTTTAATAATAGCTCACTGTGCTTATCAGCTATTTCTAAAACAAGTCCCTGGGAGAATCAACTTGTAATCATGAAAGGTTTATATATTTGCTCCACGGTTTCAGAATTGCACAGAGAGTCCTGAGGCAGCCCGTCCTGAAAGGAACACTGGGGAGTAACTCATTCACCTACCTCAGGCCAGTGAGACACAGGAGAGAACACCTTTGCAGACACATCCCTAATGACTACAGATTTACCAGGCCCACATTTGAAAGTTTCCATCTCTTTCCAATTGTACTGGGAAATATACTGTTAATATGTGGGCCTTTGTGAGATATGCAAGACCCAAAATTCACTATATTCTCTCCCACCAACTCCTCTTCCTCCTCCTCCTCCCATTCCTCCTCCTCCTCTTCCTCCTCCTCTCTCCCTTTCTCACTCTCTTTCTCTTCCCTCTCTCTTTCAGTCGAAACAATCTACGACAAGTCGTAATTGAACCCTAGTTCTCTTACACAAACCAGTAAGATAAAACCAGAAATATTAGAAACAGCACTAGTAGTGAAAATAATTAGTTCAGCAACTTTGAAGAAGTTGAAGACTTGCAGATTCATTCACTTGGTTTTAAAGTTCCAGGATACTCAGTGATTTGACAGAACATCAGTTTGAACACAAGACTGTCACTATAAAAGCATTGCCTGCACCTGTGTTAGTTCCAGGCCATAAAAATAAAATTAAGCCAACAAATATGGGTATTTTGGGCATTTCTGCATTCCTGGCCACTTTCTAATGATTTATGCAGCTGCTCACTGAACAGGGAAAATATGTTTGAGAAACAAATGTTATGATTTAAAAATAAATACATCTGGATGCAGAGACAGAAGCCTTGTTTTTAAGAACATGGTCATGTTTTCAGCTTTACTTTTTGTTGTTAATGAACACAGTAACAATACCAGCTTACTTAGAATTATATAAATATGTGACCTACAAAGCTACCTGAATAAAAATCAGGTCCATATGAGTGAATGAAATATCCGCTGTCATACTAAAGTACTTGGAGAAAAATTATAATTTCCTCATATTCAGTTACTCTGCCTGATTGAAATTTATCATGAATCTTCGCTTGAGAAAAAAAATAATCATTTGCTCTATTTACTAGTTATTACTAAAGTACTAAAGTGGTACTTTAGTATCTCTATTTAGTGGTATACCACTCTAGGAGAGCAGGATACAAGAGAATAGCAACATATTTTCAAAAGAGGAAATATTGATTAGCACTCTTCACACTCATAATTTTCAAGAAAAGGAGGAGGAAGAGGAAGAAAAGGAGGAGGAGGAAGCAGAGTAGAAAGAAGAGATGAAGAGGAAGAGGAGGAGGAAGAAGAGGAAGGGGAGGTAGAGGAAGAAGAGGAGGAAGAAAAACAGGATGCTGCTGGTTAAATGAAGAACCACTCAGAATCAACTCAAGCACTTAAAATGCATAGAAATATTGGATAAAGAGCTGTCAAGTTAAGAATAAATGACAATTCAATGCTCTTTAAAAGGCTTCAAGTAGTAACAGAAGTTGATGACAAATATACTCCTAACCATATTGATAAAGAATATTTAACTGTTAAATTACTTCAAATAACTATATTTTCCTCAGAATTCAAAATACATAGTTTATTTATTTGAGTAGACTTCCTACAGTTTCTGTGGACATTACATTTCAAGTGCTAGTTTAGTTGCACTGCACCTGGGGAGAGGCAGTGCACTGCATCGATTTAAAGCCTTCCCAATGGATGCATTCTCCACCAGATGGATGAAGGCAGATGTGAGGAACATACCGTTCAAGCTCTTGAGCAAAATAGAGCTTAGCAACAGAACAGTAGACTCTGTTAATAAAACAGTAAGAACTTATAGGTGAAAAGAAGAAAACTTCAGTAAAGTGGTTTAAAAAACTGCCTTTAGAGTGGAAAACAAAAATCAAGATCAAGAGTATGACTATATTAAAGATGGATTTTAAAAAATACATGTATAAGAATGCATCAAGGGAGGGCTGGAAAGACAGTGAATCAATTAAGGGCACTGTCTGCTCTTGCAGGTCTGGGTTCAACTCCTAGCACCCACGTGGAGGTTAACAGCAATCCATAACTCCAGTTCCAGGGAATCCAACGCCCTCTTCTGACTTGCACAAGCATTACACACACGGACTTACATACATTCAGGCAAAACGCTCATACACATAAAATAAAAATAAACATAAGTTTTTAATTTAAATAAGAATGCATCAAGGAAAACAATACTGAAACAGCCATGCAATAAAACAGGTGGGTCTCAGAGTCCATCAGGCTTGAATTCAAGTTACTAACAATCAGTTTAGGTAATGACCTTTGCAAAATTTCTTTTGTGCAAAGGGCATAGTTAAGTGTTCAGCATCAATTACTGAATAACAGTTACACCTTGAACAGATGATTAAATTATTCTGCCCTTATCTCCCTCCTCTACCCCAGACACGATGTCACCTCCCTCATGGGACTCTATAAGAAACCAATGCAATAATAGTCATGGAATTCCCTGGAAATGAATCCCTGTGAAGAGTAAAACGAAGTTGTATAACAGTCTCCCACTTGAAATGTTTGGTCGAGACCATGAGTGTGATGCAGCCGTACTGGAATTAGGTTGGAAAAAATAGTTGAGTTAGATTGTATATAGTACTGTGTCATTCTGTGGAGAACGGGATAGTTGAAAGTGGTTAAAAGCAATAGTCTGGAACTAAAAATGGAAAGATTGGGCAAGATATTAAAAACAAAGCAACCACAACAACCTCCCAAGTCGTAACAAGGATTGGGCAATAGAAGAGGGGAGCCTGAGTCACTGTGAAGAGGGGCACAATAGGATAGGTTAGCAAGTAGATGAAACCATGCTGGAGTGACTACAGATGAGGACGGCCCGAGGTTGATGACATGAAATGGTTTTTCCAATCCCAAACCAGTTTATTTTTATCTTCCTCATGAAATGTAAAATAATTCACATGACACTTTGATTGAGACCTTATGGGTACCATTTCCATTGTGCAAGACAGGAACATTAGGGTAAAATGCGTTTGCCAAATGGTAACAGAAGGTGGCTAGTGTGAGTGAGAGTCAAGCAGACAGTTGGGAAATATTTAGTGAGTTTGGGAGAAGAGGCCACCAGTGGAGATAATGCAAATCAAAATGTTTCATTGTTGGCATTAGAGTCTCCTCTCTTTTGCATCACTCATGGACTGGATGAAACAGGAAGTAATAAAAGCCAAAATGTCAAGCATTGAATGAGGCTCTCAGGGCTGTACTGTGGGGTGATCCTTACAGGAATGTCTGCTCACGTCCAAACAAAACCCCAGGTAGTTCTCAAAGTCTCACCGTTTCTAGAGCAATTCCTGAAATCTTTAGGAAATGGCAAAAGGATTTTACCTTTGCTTTGTGAGGCACTAATTCTGGGTTCTTTAGAAAGGCTGCATGGTATCCACAGCAACCTACATGAGTGTACTGGATAGCTTTGGTTGTCAACTTGACACAGCTGGGTCTAAGAGGGAGCCTCACTTGGGGAATTGCCTCCAGTGGACTAGCCTGTGGCCATATCTGTGGGGCATTTTCTTGATTATTGAGAGATGTGGGAGGACTCAACCCACTGTGGATGTTGCCAACCCTGGGCAGGTTGTTCTGTATTGTATAAGAAAGCAGGTTGAACACAGGCAAGAGTAGCAAGCCAGTAAGCAGCAATCCTCCATGGCCTGTGCTTCAGCTCCTGCCTCCAGGTTCCTGCCCTGAGTTCCTACCTTGGGCTCCCTGATGAACTGTAACCTGGGAGATGTAAGCCAAGTTAGTATTGGTCAGAGTATTTTATCACAACAATGGAGAAACAAACTAAAACAATGAGGTTTGAAAGCCTCCCTAGATCTATGGTGTAGCTCAGAATAGAGTACTTGCTTGGCTTGCATGAGGTCCTAGATTCAGTCTTCAGCATTGCAAAGGATAAAAACTCTCCAAAATCTAAAGATGAATGTAGGTCCTGTTTAACAAAAATCTGTTCCTAATTTTGCTTTTCCTTTGGTGCACTGTTGGGAGTTTTAATTGCTGGCCATCTCCAGCAGTTTAAGTCTCCGATATATGGTAGAGAGTGAGAATAATTAGAGCTACGAAAGCTCAGTCCCTCCCATCCATTCCCAGGTACAGGCTGTACTGTTGCCCTGGCAATTTCATAATCTTACTTGTGCACCTGTCTTTGTTTAATATTTGAGTGTGCTTGGATGTGCTTTTACAAATGGCTATCTAATAAAGCCCCATCCATTAGGTAGCCTGGACTTCTACAAGGGGATCCAAAGGCCTATAAAAAAAAAAAAACATGTTGATAACGATTTTCTATTTACAGGGTGCCTCCCCCAACCCATGACTGCCAAGGATTTCAAACTATTTTTTTTCATTAAGCTATAACAACCTGTCTATGAAGTAGGTAATAATTTGGAAGCAGTAGCTCTATAATTTGTAGATGGGCAGCTCAGCCTCTAGCCAGCATGGCACAGTACGCTGGAAACACAACCCAAAACATTCAAGCCAGCTTACTCCTTACTTACTCCTCTCAGCCACTAGTGCGCAAACCGAATAAAATTGGGAGTTTAGCTCTACCGGAGGGAAATGAGAGCTTGACATGTAAAACGTATTTCCAGCACATTAAGATCCTCTCTCACGTATGTTTTCAGTGCTGTTCCTATATGTGGACCATGGAATTCCATTTTCTACCACAAACAGGAAATTTTTTTTGTATATGGTAAAGACCTGAGAAATTAGTCACACCAAAGTCAGAACAGGGGCCGGAGAGATGGTTCCACAGTTCAAAGTACCTGGTACTCTTTCAGAGGACCCAGGTTCAGTTCCCATCAGCCACATGGCAACTCAAACCATCTGCAACTCCAGTTATGGAGGATCCAGCATCCTCTTCTGACTTCCTTGGGCACTGCATATACATAATACATTTACATACATACAGTTAAACATTCCAATATGTAAAAATTATGGATACATCTTTGTAAAACTATCAGAACAGAAATACAATGCTCCAAGCCTCATTTCCCCCAAAACCATAGTAAGACATATTTCTTTAAATTATATCAGATGTTATTTACCATGAGTATATAAATGTATGTGTGTTAAATAAAGAAGAAACAAAAAAAATCTGGTTAGCCTTTGAAAAAGATTTTTAGTGACAAAATGAGAATCTCTAGAGTAATTTACCCAGGACGATAGCTCCTGGTATTTAATGGGCCTGGAGTAATAGAAAATAAAGCTTTATTTTGATATTCTTCCCTGCAACCTTGATAAGCAGACAGAACTCCAAATTGACAAAATAAGAAATGTTCTGATGTTATGGTTGTTGTAAACTGAAAGTTGGTCAAATATCTAGAAGGATTAAGCAATTATTGAAGGACTGAAACATAAGTTAGAATTTCACTCTAACTGTTAAAATTTGGGGGTACTATTACTTTGAAAAAATTAAATAAACGATCCAAAAATTAGCTGCTTTTTAAAATGGTAGTATTAGATCAACTATTCAAAATTATAGGTTAAAATAGTAAAAAGTTAGACAGGACCTGTGAGTCCATACCTGTAATTCCTTATTTAGGAAACTGAGACTGGAGGATTGCCACAAGTTACATAGAAGCTAGCATGGGCTTCCTAGCAAGATATTTTTTTTAAATCAAACAAAACATTAATATCTAGTTATTTTCAATTTCAGTGTTTATAATCTAAGGTGTTCTCATAGCAAATCAGTAT